>NW_027149999.1:0-161199 GCF_031143425.1 Pleurodeles waltl
TTCTGTGGCAGAAAGTTCTGGAATCTGAGAGGAGCCACAAATTTCCTTCCACCCAGCGTCCCCCCAAGTCTGCCGATAAAAATTATACCTCACTTGTGTGGGTAGGCCTAGCGCCCGCGACAGGAAATGCCCCAAAGCGCAACGTGGACACATACAAATTTTTGGAATAAACAGAGGTGTTTTTTGCGAAGTGCCTACCTGTAGATTTTGGCCTCTAGCTCTGCCGGCACCTAGGGAAACCTACCAAACCTGTGCATTTCTGAAAACTAGAGACCTAGGGGAATCCAAGGAGGGGTGACTTGCGGGGCTCGGACCAGGTTATGTTACCCAGAATCCTTTGCAAACCTCAAAATGTGGCTAAAAAAACAAATGTTCCTCACATTTCTGAGGCAGAAAGTTCTGGAATCTGAGAGGAGCCACAAATTTCCTTCCACCCAGCGTTCCCCCAAGTCTCCCGATTAAAAAGATACCTCACTTGTGTGGGTAGGCCTAGCGCCCGCGACAGGAAACGCCCCAAAGCACGACGTGGACACATCCAAATTTTTGGAAGAAAACAGGTGTTTTTTGCGAAGTGCCTACCTGTAGATTTTGGCCTCTAGCTCAGCCGGCACCTAGGGAAACCTACCAAACCTGTGCATTTCTGAAAACTAGAGACCTAGGGGAATCCAAGGAGGGGTGACTTGCGGGGCTCGGACCAGGTTCTGTTTCCCAGAATCCTTTGCAAACCTCAAAATTTGGCTAAAGAAACACATGTTCCTCACATTTCTTTGGCAGAAAGTTCTGGAATCTGAGAGGAGCCACAAATTTCCTTCCACCCAGCGTTCCCCCAAGTCTCCCGATAAAAATGATACCTCACTTGTGTGGGTAGGCATAGCACCCGCGACAGTAAACGCCCCAAAGCACAACGTGGACACATCCAAATTTTTGGAAGAAAACAGGTGTTTTTTGCAAAGTGCCTACCTGTAGATTTTGGCCTCTAGCTCAGCCGGCACCTAGGGAAACCTACCAAACCTGTGCAATTCTGAAAACTAGAGACCTAGGGAAATCCAAGGAGGGGTGACTTGCGGGGCTCGGACCATGTTCTGTTACCCAGAATCCTTTGCAAGCCTCTAAATTTGGCTAAAAAAACACATGTTCCTCACATTTCTTTGGCAGAAAGTTCTGGAATCTGAGAGGAGCCACAAATGTCCTACCACCCAGCGTTCCCCCAAGTCTCCCGATAAAAATGATACCTCACTTGTGTAGGTAGGCCTAGCGCCCGCGACAGGAGACACCCCAAAGCGCAACGTGGACACATCCAAATTTTTGGAAGAAAACAGAGGTGTTTTTTGCGCAGTGCCTAACTGTAGATTTTGGCCTCTAGCTCAGCCGGCACCTAGGGAAACCTACCAAACCTGTGCATTTCTGAAATCTAGAGACCTAGGGGAATCCAAGATGGGGTGACTTGCGGGGCTCGGACCAGCTTCTGTTACGCAGAATCCTTTGCAAACCTCAAAATTTGGCTAAAAAAACACATGTTCCTCACATTTCTGTGGCAGAAAGTTTTGGAATCTGAGAGGAGCCACAAATTTCCTTCCACCCAGCGGAACGCCCAAGTCTCCCGATAAAAATGATACCTCACTTGTGTGGGTAGGCCTAGCGCCCGCGACAGGAAACGCCCCAAAGCGTAACGTGGACACATCCAAATTTTTGGAAGAAAACAGAGGTATTTTTTGTGAAGTGCCTACCTGTAGATTTTGGCCTCTAGCTCAGCCGGCACCTAGGGAAACCTACCAAACCTGTGCATTTCTGACAACTAGAGACCTAGGGGAATCCAAGGAGGGGTGACTTGCGGGGCTCGGACCAGGTTCTGTTACCCAGAATCCTTTGCAAACCTCAAAATGTGGCTAAAAAAACACATGTTCCTCACATTTCTGTGGCAGAAAGTTCTGGAATCTGAGAGGAGCCACAAATTTCCTTCCACCCAGCGTTCCCCCAAGTCTCCCGATAGAAATGATACCTCACTTGTGTGGGTAGGCCTAGCGCCCGCGACAGGAAACGCCCCAAAGCACAACGTGGACACATCCAATTTTTTGGAAGAAAACAGAGGTGTTTTTTGCGAAGTGCCTACCTGTAGATTTTGGCCTCTAGCTCAGCCGGCACCTAGGGAAACCTACTAAACCTGTGCATTTCTGAAAACTAGAGACCACGGGGAATCCAAGATGGGGTGACTTGCGTGGCTCTGACCATGTTCTGTTACGCAGAATCCTTTGCAAACCTCAAAATTTGGCTAAAAAAACACATGTTCCTCAAATTTCTGTGGCAGAAAGTTCTGGAATCTGAGAGGAGCCACAAATTTCCTTCCACCCAGCGTTCCCCCAAGTCTCCCGATAAAAATGATACCTCACTTGTGTGGGTAGGCCTAGCGCCCGCGACAGGAAACACCCCAAAGCGCAACGTGGACACATCCAAATTTTTGGAAGAAAACAGAGGTATTTTTTGTGAAGTGCCTACCTGTAGATTTTGGCCTCTAGCTCAGCCGGCACCTAGGGAAACCTACCAAACCTGTGCATTTCTGAAAAATAGAGACCTAGAGGAATCCAAGGAGGGGTGACTTGCGGGGCTCGGACCAGGTTCTGTTACGCAGAATCCTTTGAAAACCTCAAAATTTGGCTAAAAAAACACATGTTCCTCAAATTTCTGTGGCAGAAAGTTCTGGAATCTGAGAGGAGCCACAAATTTCCTTCCACCCAGCGTTCCCCCAAGTCTCCCGATAAAAATGATACCTCACTTGTGTGGGTAGGCCTAGCGCCCGCGACAGGAAACGCCCCAAAGCGCAACGTGGACACATCCAAATATTTGGAAGAAAACAGAGGTATTTTTTGTGAAGTGCCTACCTGTAGATTTTGGCCTCTAGCTCAGCCGGCACCTAGGGAAACCTACCAAACCTGTGCATTTCTGAAAACTAGAGACCTAGGGGAATCCAAGATGGGGTGACTTGCGGGGCTCGGACCAGGTTCTGTTACCCAGAATTTTTGCAAACCTCAAAATGTGGCTAAAAAAACACATGTTTCTCACATTTCTGTGGCAGAAAGTTCTGGAATCTGAGAGGAGCCACAAATTTCCTTCCACCCAGCGTTCCCCCAAGTCTCCCGATCGAAATGATACCTCACTTGTGTGGGTAGGCCTAGCGCCCGCGACAGGAAACGCCCCAAAGCACAACGTGGACACATCCAAATTTTTGGAAGAAAATAGAGGTGTTTTTTGCGAAGTGCCTACCTGTAGATTTTGGCCTCTAGCTCAGCTGGCACCTAGGGAAACCTACCAAACCTGTGCATTTCTGAAAACTAGAGACCTAGGGGATTCCAAGGAGGGGTGACTTGCGGGGCTCGGACCAGGTTCTTTTACCCAGAATCCTTTGCAAACCTCAAAATATGGCTAAAAAAACACATGTTTCTCACATTTCTTTGGCAGAAAGTTCTGGAATCTGAGAGGAGCCACAAATTTCCTTCCACCCAGCGTTCCCCCAAGTCTCCCAATAAAAATGATACCTCACTTGTGTGGGTAGGCCTAGCGCCCGCGACAGGAAACACCCCAAAGCGCAACGTGGACATATCAAAATTTTTGGAAGAAAACAGAGGTATTTTTTGTGAAGTGCCTACCTGTAGATTTTGGCCTCTAGCTCAGCCGGCACCTAGGGAAACCTACTAAACCTGTGCATTTCTGAAAACTAAAGACCAAGGGGAATCCAAGATGGGGTGACTTGCGTGGCTCGGACCAGGTTCTGTTACGCAGAATCCTTTGCAAACCTCAAAATTTGGCTAAAAAAACACATTTTCCTCAAATTTCTGTGGCAGAAAGTTCTGGAATCTGAGAGGAGCCACAAATTTCCTTCCACCCAGCGTTCCTCCAAGTCTCCCGATAAAAATGATACCTCACTTGTGTGGGTAGGCCTAGCGCCCGCGACAGGAAACGCCCCAAAGCGCAACGTGGACACATCCAAATTTTTGGAAGAAAACAGAGGTATTTTTTGTGAAGTGCCTACCTGTAGATTTTGGCCTCTAGCTCAGCCGGCACCTAGGGAAACCTACCAAACGTGTGCATTTCTGAAAACTAGAGACCTAGGGGATTCCAAGGAGGGGTGACTTGCGGGGCTCGGACCAGGTTCTGTTACCCAGAATCCTTTGCAAACCTCAAAATATGGCTAAAAAAACACATGTTTCTCACATTTCTTTGGCAGAAAGTTCTGGAATCTGAGAGGAGCCACAAATTTCCTTCCACCCAGCGTTCCCCCAAGTCTCCCGATAAAAATGAAACCTCACTTGTGTGGGTAGGCCTAGCGCCCGCGACAGGAAACGCCCCAAAGCGCAACGTGGACACATCCAAATTTTTGGAAGAAAACAGAGGTATTTTTTGTGAAGTGCCTACCTGTAGATTTTGGCCTCTAGCTCAGCCGGCACCTAGGGAAACCTACCAAACCTGTGCATTTCTGAAAATTAGAGACCTAGAGGAATCCGAGGAGGGGTGACTTGCGGGGCTCGCACCAGGTTCTGTTACCCAGAATCCTTTGCAAACCTCAAAATTTGGCTAAAAAAACACATTTTCCTCAAATTTCTGTGGCAGAAATTTCTGGAATCTGAGAGGAGCCACAAATTTCCTTCCACCCAGCGTTCCCCCAAGTCTCCCGATAAAAATGATAACTGACTTGTGTGGGCAGGCCTAGCGCCCGCGACAGGAAACGCCCCAAAGCGCAACGTGGACACATCCAAATTTTTGGAAGAAAACAGAGGTATTTTTTGTGAAGTGCCTACCTGTAGATTTTGGCCTCTAGCTCAGCCGGCACCTAGGTAAACCTACCAAACCTGTGCATTTCTGAAAACTAGAGACCTAGGGGAATCCAAGATGGGGTGACTTGCAGGGCTCGGACCAGGTTCTGTTACCCAGAATTTTTGCAAACCTCAAAATGTGGCTAAAAAAACACATGTTCCTCACATTTCTGTGGCAGAAAGTTCTGGAATTTGGGAGGAGCCACAAATTTCCTTCCACCCAGCGTTCCCCTAAGTCTCCCGATAAAAATGATACCTCACTTGTGTGGGTAGGCCTAGCACCCGCAACAGGAAACGCCCCAAATCGCAACGTGGACACATCCAAATTTTTGGAAGAAAACAGAGGTATTTTTTGTGAAGTGCCTACCTGTAGATTTTGGCCTCTACCTCAGCCGGCACCTAGGTAAACCTACCAAACCTGTGCATTTCTGACAACTAGAGACCTAGGGGAATCCAAGGAGGGGTGACTTGCGGGGCTCGGACCAGGTTCTGTTACCCAGAATCCTTTGCAAACCTCAAAATGTGGCTAAAAAAACACATGTTCCTCACATTTCTGTGGCAGAAAGTTCTGGAATCTGAGAGGAGCCACAAATTTCCTTCCACCCAGCGTTCCCCCAAGTCTCCCGATCGAAATGATACCTCACTTGTGTGGGTAGGCCTAGCGCCCGCGACTGGAAACGCCCCAAAGCACAACGTGGACACATCCAATTTTTTGGAAGAAAACAGAGGTGTTTTTGGCGAAGTGCCTACCTGTAGATTTTGGCCTCCAGCTCAGCCGGCACCTAGGGAAACCTACCAAACCTGTGCATTTCTGAAAACTAGAGACCTAGGGGAATCCAAGATGGGGTGACTTGCGGGGCTCGGACCAGGTTCTGTTACGCAGAATCCTTTGCAAACCTCAAAATTTGGCTAAAAAAACACATGTTCCTCAAATTTCTGTGGCAGAAAGTTCTGGAATCTGAGAGGAGCCACAAATTTCCTTCCACCCAGCGTTCCCCCAAGTCTCCCGATAAAAATGATACCTCACTTGTGTGGGTAGGCCTAGCACCCGCGACAGGAAACGCCCCAAAGCGCAACGTGGACACATCCAAATTTTTGGAAGAAAACAGAGGTATTTTTTGTGAAGTGCCTACCTGTAGATTTTGGCCTCTAGCTCAGCCGGCACCGAGGGAAACCTACCAAACCTGTGTATTTCTGAAAACTAGAGACCTAGAGGAATCCAAGGAGGGGTGACTTGCGGGGCTCGGACCAGGTTCTGTTACCCAGAATCCTTTGCAAACCTCGGAATTTGGCTAAAAAAACACATTTTCCTCAAATTTCTGTGGCAGAAATTCTGGAATCTGAGAGGAGCCACAAATTTCCTTCCACCCAGCGTTCCCCCAAGTCTCCCGATCGAAATGATACCTCACTTGTGTGGGTAGGCCTAGCGCCCGCGACAGGAAACGCCCCAAAGCACAACGTGGACACATCCAAATTTTTGGAAGAAAATAGAGGTGTTTTTTGCGAAGTGCCTACCTGTAGATTTTGGCCTCTAGCTCAGCCGGCACCTAGGGAAACCTACCAAACCTGTGCATTTCTGAAAACTAGAGACCTAGGGGATTCCAAGGAGGGGTGACTTGCGGGGCTCGGACCAAGTTCTGTTACCCAGAATCCTTTGCATACCTCAAAATATGGCTAAAAAAACACATGTTTCTCACATTTCTTTGGCAGAAAGTTCTGGAATCTGAGAGGAGCCACAAATTTCCTTCCACCCAGCGTTCCCCCAAGTCTCCCAATAAAAATGATACCTCACTTGTGTGGGTAGGCCTAGCGCCCGCGACAGGAAACACCCCAAAGCGCAACGTGGACACATCAAAATTTTTGGAAGAAAACAGAGGTGTTTTTGCAAAGTGCCTACCTGTAGATTTTGGCCTCTAGCTCAGCCGGCACCTAGGGAAACCTACCAAACCTGTGCATTTCTGAAAACTAGAGACCTAGGGGATTCCAAGGAGGGGTGACTTGCGGGGCTCGGACCAGGTTCTGTTACCCAGAATCCTTTGCAAACCTCAAAATATGGCTAAAAAAACACATGTTTCTCACATTTCTTTGGCAGAAAGTTCTGGAATCTGAGAGGAGCCACAAATTTCCTTCCACCCAGCGTTCCCCCAAGTCTCCCAATAAAAATGATACCTCACTTGTGTGGGTAGGCCTAGCGCCCGCGACAGGAAACACCCCAAAGCGCAACGTGGACATATCAAAATTTTTGGAAGAAAACAGAGGTATTTTTTGTGAAGTGCCTACCTGTAGATTTTGGCCTCTAGCTCAGCCGGCACCTAGGGAAACCTACTAAACCTGTGCATTTCTGAAAACTAAAGACCAAGGGGAATCCAAGATGGGGTGACTTGCGTGGCTCGGACCAGGTTCTGTTACGCAGAATCCTTTGCAAACCTCAAAATTTGGCTAAAAAAAACACATTTTCCTCAAATTTCTGTGGCAGAAAGTTCTGGAATCTGAGAGGAGCCACAAATTTCCTTCCACCCAGCGTTCCTCCAAGTCTCCCGATAAAAATGATACCTCACTTGTGTGGGTAGGCCTAGCGCCCGCGACAGGAAACGCCCCAAAGCGCAACGTGGACACATCCAAATTTTTGGAAGAAAACAGAGGTATTTTTTGTGAAGTGCCTACCTGTAGATTTTGGCCTCTAGCTCAGCCGGCACCTAGGGAAACCTACCAAACGTGTGCATTTCTGAAAACTAGAGACCTAGGGGATTCCAAGGAGGGGTGACTTGCGGGGCTCGGACCAGGTTCTGTTACCCAGAATCCTTTGCAAACCTCAAAATATGGCTAAAAAAACACATGTTTCTCACATTTCTTTGGCAGAAAGTTCTGGAATCTGAGAGGAGCCACAAATTTCCTTCCACCCAGCGTTCCCCCAAGTCTCCCGATAAAAATGAAACCTCACTTGTGTGGGTAGGCCTAGCGCCCGCGACAGGAAACGCCCCAAAGCGCAACGTGGACACATCCAAATTTTTGGAAGAAAACAGAGGTATTTTTTGTGAAGTGCCTACCTGTAGATTTTGGCCTCTAGCTCAGCCGGCAACTAGGGAAACCTACCAAACCTGTGCATTTCTGAAAATTAGAGACCTAGAGGAATCCAAGGAGGGGTGACTTGCGGGGCTCGCACCAGGTTCTGTTACCCAGAATCCTTTGCAAACCTCAAAATTTGGCTAAAAAAACACATTTTCCTCAAATTTCTGTGGCAGAAATTTCTGGAATCTGAGAGGAGCCACAAATTTCCTTCCACCCAGCGTTCCCCCAAGTCTCCCGATAAAAATGATAACTGACTTGTGTGGGCAGGCCTAGCGCCCGCGACAGGAAACGCCCCAAAGCGCAACGTGGACACATCCAAATTTTTGGAAGAAAACAGAGGTATTTTTTGTGAAGTGCCTACCTGTAGATTTTGGCCTCTAGCTCAGCCGGCACCTAGGTAAACCTACCAAACCTGTGCATTTCTGAAAACTAGAGACCTAGGGGAATCCAAGATGGGGTGACTTGCAGGGCTCGGACCAGGTTCTGTTACCCAGAATTTTTGCAAACCTCAAAATGTGGCTAAAAAAACACATGTTCCTCACATTTCTGTGGCAGAAAGTTCTGGAATTTGGGAGGAGCCACAAATTTCCTTCCACCCAGCGTTCCCCTAAGTCTCCCGATAAAAATGATACCTCACTTGTGTGGGTAGGCCTAGCACCCGCAACAGGAAACGCCCCAAATCGCAACGTGGACACATCCAAATTTTTGGAAGAAAACAGAGGTATTTTTTGTGAAGTGCCTACCTGTAGATTTTGGCCTCTACCTCAGCCGGCACCTAGGTAAACCTACCAAACCTGTGCATTTCTGACAACTAGAGACCTAGGGGAATCCAAGGAGGGGTGACTTGCGGGGCTCGGACCAGGTTCTGTTACCCAGAATCCTTTGCAAACCTCAAAATGTGGCTAAAAAAACACATGTTCCTCACATTTCTGTGGCAGAAAGTTCTGGAATCTGAGAGGAGCCACAAATTTCCTTCCACCCAGCGTTCCCCCAAGTCTCCCGATCGAAATGATACCTCACTTGTGTGGGTAGGCCTAGCGCCCGCGACTGGAAACGCCCCAAAGCACAACGTGGACACATCCAATTTTTTGGAAGAAAACAGAGGTGTTTTTTGCGAAGTGCCTACCTGTAGATTTTGGCCTCCAGCTCAGCCGGCACCTAGGGAAACCTACCAAACTTGTGCATTTCTGAAAACTAGAGACCTAGGGGAATCCAAGATGGGGTGACTTGCGGGGCTCGGACCAGGTTCTGTTACGCAGAATCCTTTGCAAACCTCAAAATTTGGCTAAAAAAACACATGTTCCTCAAATTTCTGTGGCAGAAAGTTCTGGAATCTGAGAGGAGCCACAAATTTCCTTCCACCCAGCGTTCCCCCAAGTCTCCCGATAAAAATGATACCTCACTTGTGTGGGTAGGCCTAGCACCCGCGACAGGAAACGCCCCAAAGCGCAACGTGGACACATCCAAATTTTTGGAAGAAAACAGAGGTATTTTTTGTGAAGTGCCTACCTGTAGATTTTGGCCTCTAGCTCAGCCGGCACCGAGGGAAACCTACCAAACCTGTGTATTTCTGAAAACTAGAGACCTAGAGGAATCCAAGGAGGGGTGACTTGCGGGGCTCGGACCAGGTTCTGTTACCCAGAATCCTTTGCAAACCTCGGAATTTGGCTAAAAAAACACATTTTCCTCAAATTTCTGTGGCAGAAATTCTGGAATCTGAGAGGAGCCACAAATTTCCTTCCACCCAGCGTTCCCCCAAGTCTCCCGATCGAAATGATACCTCACTTGTGTGGGTAGGCCTAGCGCCCGCGACAGGAAACGCCCCAAAGCACAACGTGGACACATCCAAATTTTTGGAAGAAAATAGAGGTGTTTTTTGCGAAGTGCCTACCTGTAGATTTTGGCCTCTAGCTCAGCCGGCACCTAGGGAAACCTACCAAACCTGTGCATTTCTGAAAACTAGAGACCTAGGGGATTCCAAGGAGGGGTGACTTGCGGGGCTCGGACCAAGTTCTGTTACCCAGAATCCTTTGCATACCTCAAAATATGGCTAAAAAAACACATGTTTCTCACATTTCTTTGGCAGAAAGTTCTGGAATCTGAGAGGAGCCACAAATTTCCTTCCACCCAGCGTTCCCCCAAGTCTCCCAATAAAAATGATACCTCACTTGTGTGGGTAGGCCTAGCGCCCGCGACAGGAAACACCCCAAAGCGCAACGTGGACACATCAAAATTTTTGGAAGAAAACAGAGGTGTTTTTGCAAAGTGCCTACCTGTAGATTTTGGCCTCTAGCTCAGCCGGCACCTAGGGAAACCTACCAAACCTGTGCATTTCTGAAAACTAGAGACCTAGAGGAATCCAAGGAGGGGTGACTTGCGGGGCTCGGACCAGGTTCTGTTACCCAGAATCCTTTGCAAACCTCAGAATTTGGCTAAAAAAACACATTTTCCTCAAATTTCTGTGGCAGAAATTTCTGGAATCTGAGAGGAGCCACAAATTTCCTTCCACCCAGCGTTCCCCCAAGTCTCCCGATAAAAATGATAACTGACTTGTGTGGGCAGGCCTAGCGCCCGCGACAGGAAACGCCCCAAAGCGCAACGTGGACACATCCAAATATTTGGAAGAAAACAGTGGTATTTTTTGTGAACTGCCTACCTGTAGATTTTGGCCTCTAGCTCAGCCGGCACCTAGGGAAACCTACCAAACCTGTGCATTTCTGAAAACTAGAGACCTAGGGGAATGCAAGATGGGGTGACTTGCGGGGCTCGGACCAGGTTCTGTTACCCAGAATTTTTGCAAACCTCAAAATGTGGCTAAAAAAACACATGTTCCTCACATTTCTGTGGCAGAAAGTTCTGGAATTTGAGAGGAGCCACAAATTTCCTTCCACCCAGCGTTCCCCTAAGTCTCCCGATAAAAATGATACCTCACTTGTGTGGGTAGGCCTAGCGCCCGCAACAGGAAACGCCCCAAAGCGCAACGTGGACACATCCAAATTTTTGGAAGAAAACAGAGGTATTTTTTGTGAAGTGCTTACCTGTAGATTTTGGCCTCTACCTCAGCCGGCACCTAGGTAAACCTACCAAACCTGTGCATTTCTGACAACTAGAGACCTAGGGGAATCCAAGGAGGGGTGACTTGCGGGGCTCGGACCAGGTTCTGTTACCCAGAATCCTTTGCAAACCTCAAAATGTGGCTAAAAAACACATGTTCCTCACATTTCTGTGGCAGAAAGTTCTGGAATCTGAGAGGAGCCACAAATTTCCTTCCACCCAGCGTTCCCCCAAGTCTCCCGATCGAAATGATACCTCACTTGTGTGGGTAGGCCTAGCGCCCGCGACAGGAAACGCCCCAAAGCACAACGTGGACACATCCAAATTTTTTGAAGAAAATAGAGGTGTTTTTTGCGAAGTGCCTACCTGTAGATTTTAGCCTCTAGCTCAGCCGGCACATAGGGAAACCTACCAAACCTGTGCATTTCTGACAACTAGAGACCTAGGGGATTCCAAGGAGGGGTGACTTGCGGGGCTCGGACCAGGTTCTGTTACCCAGAATCCTTTGCAAACCTCAAAATATGGCTAAAAAAACACATGTTTCTCACATTTCTTTGGCAGAAAGTTCTGGAATCTGAGAGGAGCCACAAATTTCCTTCCACCCAGCGTTCCCCCAAGTCTCCCAATAAAAATGATACCTCACTTGTGTGGGTAGGCCTAGCGCCCGCGACAGGAAACACCCCAAAGCGCAACGTGGACACATCAAAATTTTTGGAAGAAAACAGAGGTATTTTTTGTGAAGTGCCTACCTGTAGATTTTGGCCTCTAGCTCAGCCGGCACCTAGGGAAACCTACTAAACCTGTGCATTTCTGAAAACTAGAGACCAAGGGGAATCCAAGATGGGGTGACTTGCGTGGCTCGGACCAGGTTCTGTTACGCAGAATCCTTTGCAAACCTCAAAATTTGGCTAAAAAAACACATTTTCTTCAAATTTCTGTGGCAGAAAGTTCTGGAATCTGAGAGGAGCCACAAATTTCCTTCCACCCAGTGTTCCCCCAAGTCTCCCGATAAAAATGATACCTCACTTGTGTGGGTAGGCCTAGCGCCCGCGACAGGAAACGCCCCAAAGCGCAACGTGGACACATCCAAATTTTTGGAAGAAAACAGAGGTATTTTTTGTGAAGTGCCTACCTGTAGATTTTGGCCTCTAGCTCAGCCGGCACCAAGGGAAACCTACCAAACCTGTGCATTTCTGAAAATTAGAGACCTAGAGGAATCCAAGGAGGGGTGACTTGCGGGGCTCGGACCAGGTTCTGTTACCCAGAATCCTTTGCAAACCTCAAAATTTGGCTAAAAAAACAAATTTTCCTCAAATTTCTGTGGCAGAAAGTTCTGGAATCTGAGAGGAGCCACAAATTTCCTTCCACCCAGTGTTCCCCCAAGTCTCCCGATAAAAATGATACCTCACTTGTGTGGGTAGGCCTAGCGCCCGCAACAGGAAACGCCCCAAATCGCAACGTGGACACATCCAAATTTTTGGAAGAAAACAGAGGTATTTTTTGTGAAGTGCCTACCTGTAGATTTTGGCCTCTACCTCAGCCGGCACCTAGGTAAACCTACCAAACCTGTGCATTTCTGACAACTAGAGACCTAGGGGAATCCAAGGAGGGGTGACTTGCGGGGCTCGGACCAGGTTCTGTTACCCAGAATCCTTTGCAAACCTCAAAATGTGGCGAAAAAAACACATGTTCCTCACATTTCTGTGGCAGAAAGTTCTGGAATCTGAGAGGAGCCACAAATTTCCTTCCACCCAGCGTTCCCCCAAGTCTCCCGATCGAAATGATACCTCACTTGTGTGGGTAGGCCTAGCGCCCGCGACAGGAAATGCCCCAAAGCACAACGTGGACACATCCAATTTTTTGGAAGAAAACAGAGGTGTTTTTTGCGAAGTGCCTACCTGTAGATTTTGGCCTCCAGCTCAGCCGGCACCTAGGGAAACCTACCAAACCTGTGCATTTCTGAAAACTAGAGACCTAGGGGAATCCAAGATGGGGTGACTTGCAAGGCTCGGACCAGGTTCTGTTACGCAGAATCCTTTGCAAACCTCAAAATTTGGCTAAAAAAACACATGTTCCTCAAATTTCTGTGGCAGAAAGTTCTGGAATCTGAGAGGAGCCACAAATTTCCTTCCACCCAGCGTTCCCCCAAGTCTCCCGATAAAAATGATACCTCACTTGTGTGGGTAGGCCTAGCACCCGCGACAGGAAACGCCCCAAAGCGCAACGTGGACACATCCAAATTTTTGGAAGAAAACAGAGGTATTTTTTGTGAAGTGCCTACCTGTAGATTTTGGCCTCTAGCTCAGCCGGCACCGAGGGAAACCTACCAAACCTGTGCATTTCTGAAAACTAGAGACCTAGAGGAATCCAAGGAGGGGTGACTTGCGGGGCTCGGACCAGGTTCTGTTACCCAGAATCCTTTGCAAACCTCGGAATTTGGCTAAAAAAACACATTTTCCTCAAATTTCTGTGGCAGAAATTTCTGGAATCTGAGAGGAGCCACAAATTTCCTTCCACCCAGCGTTCCCCCAAGTCTCCCGATCGAAATGATACCTCACTTGTGTGGGTAGGCCTAGCGCCCGCGACAGGAAACGCCCCAAAGCACAACGTGGACACATCCAAATTTTTGGAAGAAAATAGAGGTGTTTTTTGCGAAGTGCCTACCTGTAGATTTTGGCCTCTAGCTCAGCCGGCACCTAGGGAAACCTACCAAACCTGTGCATTTCTGAAAACTAGAGACCTAGGGGATTCCAAGGAGGGGTGACTTGCGGGGCTCGGACCAGGTTCTGTTACCCAGAATCCTTTGCATACCTCAAAATATGGCTAAAAAAACACATGTTTCTCACATTTCTTTGGCAGAAAGTTCTGGAATCTGAGAGGAGCCACAAATTTCCTTCCACCCAGCGTTCCCCCAAGTCTCCCAATAAAAATGATACCTCACTTGTGTGGGTAGGCCTAGCGCCCGCGACAGGAAACACCCCAAAGCGCAACGTGGACACATCAAAATTTTTGGAAGAAAACAGAGGTGTTTTTGCAAAGTGCCTACCTGTAGATTTTGGCCTCTAGCTCAGCCGGCACCTAGGGAAACCTACCAAACCTGTGCATTTCTGAAAACTAGAGACCTAGAGGAATCCAAGGAGGGGTGACTTGCGGGGCTCGGACCAGGTTCTGTTACCCAGAATCCTTTGCAAACCTCAGAATTTGGCTAAAAAAACACATTTTCCTCAAATTTCTGTGGCAGAAATTTCTGGAATCTGAGAGGAGCCACAAATTTCCTTCCACCCAGCGTTCCCCCAAGTCTCCCGATAAAAATGATAACTGACTTGTGTGGGCAGGCCTAGCGCCCGCGACAGGAAACGCCCCAAAGCGCAACGTGGACACATCCAAATATTTGGAAGAAAACAGAGGTATTTTTTGTGAACTGCCTACCTGTAGATTTTGGCCTCTAGCTCAGCCGGTACCTAGGGAAACCTACCAAACCTGTGCATTTCTGAAAACTAGAGTCCTAGGGGAATCCAAGATGGGGTGACTTGCGGGGCTCGGACCAGGTTCTGTTACCCAGAATTTTTGCAAACCTCAAAATGTGGCTAAAAAAACACATGTTCCTCACATTTCTGTGGCAGAAAGTTCTGGAATTTGAGAGGAGCCACAAATTTCCTTCCACCTAGCATTCCCCTAAGTCTCCCGATAAAAATGATACCTCACTTGTGTGGGTAGGCCTAGCGCCCGCAACAGGAAACGCCCCAAAGCGCAACGTGGACACATCCAAATTTTTGGAAGAAAACAGAGGTATTTTTTGTAAAGTGCTTACCTGTAGATTTTGGCCTCTACCTCAGCCGGCACCTAGGTAAACCTACCAAACCTGTGCATTTCTGACAACTAGAGACCTAGGGGAATCCAAGGAGGGGTGACTTGCGGGGCTCGGACCAGGTTCTGTTACCCAGAATCCTTTGCAAACCTCAAAATGTGGCTAAAAAAACACATGTTCCTCACATTTCTGTGGCAGAAAGTTCTGGAATCTGAGAGGAGCCACAAATTTCCTTCCACCCAGCGTTCCCCCAAGTCTCCCGATCGAAATGATACCTCATTTGTGTGGGTAGGCCTAGCGCCCGCGACAGGAAACGCCCCAAAGCACAACGTGGACACATCCAAATTTTTTGAAGAAAATAGAGGTGTTTTTTGCGAAGTGCCTACCTGTAGATTTTGGCCTCTAGCTCAGCCGGCACATAGGGAAACCTACCAAACCTGTGCATTTCTGACAACTAGAGACCTAGGGGATTCCAAGGAGGGGTGACTTGCGGGGCTCGGACCAGGTTCTGTTACCCAGAATCCTTTGCAAACCTCAAAATATGGCTAAAAAAACACATGTTTCTCACATTTCTTTGGCAGAAAGTTCTGGAATCTGAGAGGAGCCACAAATTTCCTTCCACCCAGCGTTCCCCCAAGTCTCCCAATAAAAATGATACCTCACTTGTGTGGGTAGGCCTAGCGCCCGCGACAGGAAACACCCCAAAGCGCAACGTGGACACATCAAAATTTTTGGAAGAAAACAGAGGTATTTTTTGTGAAGTGCCTACCTGTAGATTTTTGCCTCTAGCTCAGCCGGCACCTAGGGAAACCTACTAAACCTGTGCATTTCTGAAAACTAGAGACCAAGGGGAATCCAAGATGGGGTGACTTGCGTGGCTCGGACCAGGTTCTGTTACGCAGAATCCTTTGCAAACCTCAAAATTTGGCTAAAAAAACACATTTTCCTCAAATTTCTGTGGCAGAAAGTTCTGGAATCTGAGAGGAGCCACAAATTTCCTTCCACCCAGTGTTCCCCCAAGTCTCCCGATAAAAATGATACCTCACTTGTGTGGGTAGGCCTAGCGCCCGTGACAGGAAACGCCCCAAAGCACAACGTGGACACATCCAAATTTTTGGAAGAAAACAGAGGTATTTTTTGTGAAGTGCCTACCTGTAGATTTTGGCCTCTAGCTCAGCCGGCACCTAGGGAAACCTACCAAACCTGTGCATTTCTGAAAATTAGAGACCTAGAGGAATCCAAGGAGGGGTGACTTGCGGGGCTCGGACCAGGTTCTGTTACCCAGAATCCTTTGCAAACCTCAAAATTTGGCTAAAAAAACAAATTTTCCTCAAATTTCTGTGGCAGAAATTTCTGGAATCTGAGAGGAGCCACAAATTTCCTTCCACCCAGCGTTCCCCCAAGTCTCCCGATAAAAATGATAACTGACTTGTGTGGGCAGGCCTAGTGCCCGCGACAGGAAACGCCCCAAAGCGCAACGTGGACACATCCAAATTTTTGGAAGAAAACAGAGGTATTTTTTGTAAATTGCCTTCCTGTAGATTTTGGCCTCTAGCTCAGCCGGCACCTAGGTAAACCTACCAAACCTGTGCATTTCTGAAAACTAGAGACCTAGGGGAATCCAAGATGGGGTGACTTGCAGGGCTCGGACCAGGTTCTGTTACCCAGAATTTTTGCAAACCTCAAAATGTGGCTAAAAAAACACATGTTCCTCACATTTCTGTGGCAGAAAGTTCTGGAATTTGAGAGGAGCCACAAATTTCCTTCCACCCAGCGTTCCCCTAAGTCTCCCGATAAAAATGATACCTCACTTGTGTGGGTAGGCCTAGCGCCCGCAACAGGAAACGCCCCAAAGCGCAACGTGGACACATCCAAATTTTTGGAAGAAAACAGAGGTATTTTTTGTGAAGTGCCTACCTGTAGATTTTGGCCTCTACCTCAGCCGGCACCTAGGTAAACCTACCAAACCTGTGCATTTCTGACAACTAGAGACCTAGGGGAATCCAAGGAGGGGTGACTTGCGGGGCTCGGACCAGGTTCTGTTACCCAGAATCCTTTGCAAACCTCAAAATGTGGCTAAAAAAACACATGTTCCTCACATTTCTGTGGCAGAAAGTTCTGGAATCTGAGAGGAGCCACAAATTTCCTTCCACCCAGCGTTCCCCCAAGTCTCCCGATCAAAATGATACCTCACTTGTGTGGGTAGGCCTAGCGCTCGCGACAGGAAACGCCCCAAAGCACAACGTGGACACATCCAATTTTTTGGAAGAAAACAGAGGTGTTTTTTGCGAAGTGCCTACCTGTAGATTTTGGCCTCCAGCTCAGCCGGCACCTAGGGAAACCTACCAAACCTGTGCATTTCTGAAAACTAGAGACCTAGGGGAATCCAAGATGGGGTGACTTGCGTGGCTCGGACCAGGTTCTGTTACGCAGAATCCTTTGCAAACCTCAGAATTTGGCTAAAAAAACACATTTTCCTCAAATTTCTGTGGCAGAAAGTTCTGGAATCTGAGAGGAGCCACAAATTTCCTTCCACCCAGCGTTCCCCCAAGTCTCCCGATAAAAATGATACCTCACTTGTGTGGGTAGGCCTAGCGCCCGCGACAGGAAACACCCCAAAGCGCAACGTGGACACATCCAAATTTTTGGAAGAAAACAGAGGTATTTTTTGTGAAGTGCCTACCTGTAGATTTTGGCCTCTAGCTCAGCCGGCACCTAGGGAAACCTACCAAACCTGTGCATTTCTGAAAAATAGAGACCTAGAGGAATCCAAGGAGGGGTGACTTGCGGGGCTCGGACCAGGTTCTGTTACGCAGAATCCTTTGAAAACCTTAAAATTTGGCTAAAAAAACACATGTTCCTCAAATTTCTGTGGCAGAAAGTTCTGGAATCTGAGAGGAGCCACAAATTTCCTTCCACCCAGCGTTCCCCCAAGTCTCCCGATAAAAATGATACCTCACTTGTGTGGGTAGGCCTAGCGCCCGCGACAGGAAACGCCCCAAAGCGCAACGTGGACACATCCAAATATTTGGAAGAAAACAGAGGTATTTTTTGTGAAGTGCCTACCTGTAGATTTTGGCCTCTAGCTCAGCCGGCACCTAGGGAAACCTACCAAACCTGTGCATTTCTGAAAACTAGAGACCTAGGGGAATCCAAGATGGGGTGACTTGCGGGGCTCGGACCAGGTTCTGTTACCCAGAATTTTTGCAAACCTCAAAATGTGGCTAAAAAAACACATGTTCCTCACATTTCTGTGGCAGAAAGTTCTGGAATTTGAGAGGAGCCACAAATTTCCTTCCACCCAGCGTTCCCCTAAGTCTCCCGATAAAAATGATACCTCACTTGTGTGGGTAGGCCTAGCGCCCGCAACAGGAAACGCCCCAAAGCGCAACGTGGACACATCCAAATTTTTGGAAGAAAACAGAGGTATTTTTTGTGAAGTGCCTACCTGTAGATTTTGGCCTCTAGCTCAGCCGGCACCTAGGGAAACCTACCAAACCTGTGCATTTCTGAAAACTAGAGACCTAGGGGATTCCAAGGAGGGGTGACTTGCGGGGCTCGGACCAGGTTCTGTTACCCAGAATCCTTTGCAAACCTCAAAATATGGCTAAAAAAACACATGTTTCTCACATTTCTTTGGCAGAAAGTTCTGGAATCTGAGAGGAGCCACAAATTTCCTTCCACCCAGCGTTCCCCCAAGTCTCCCGATAAAAATGAAACCTCACTTGTGTGGGTAGGCCTAGCGCCCGCGACAGGAAACGCCCCAAAGCGCAACGTGGACACATCCAAATTTTTGGAAGAAAACAGAGGTATTTTTTGTGAAGTGCCTACCTGTAGATTTTGGCCTCTAGCTCAGCCGGCACCTAGGGAAACCTACCAAACCTGTGCATTTCTGAAAAATAGAGACCTAGGGGAATCCAAGATGGGGTGACTTGCAGGGCTCGGACCAGGTTCTGTTACCCAGAATTTTTGCAAACCTCAAAATGTGGCTAAAAAAACACATGTTCCTCACATTTCTGTGGCAGAAAGTTCTGGAATTTGAGAGGAGCCACAAATTTCCTTCCACCCAGCGTTCCCCTAAGTCTCCCGATAAAAATGATACCTCACTTGTGTGGGTAGGCCTAGCGCCCGCAACAGGAAACGCCCCAAAGCGCAACGTGGACACATCCAAATTTTTGGAAGAAAACAGAGGTATTTTTTGTAAATTGCCTTCCTGTAGATTTTGGCCTCTAGCTCAGCCGGCACCTAGGTAAACCTACCAAACCTGTGCATTTCTGAAAACTAGAGACCTAGGGGAATCCAAGATGGGGTGACTTGCAGGGCTCGGACCAGGTTCTGTTACCCAGAATTTTTGCAAACCTCAAAATGTGGCTAAAAAAACACATGTTCCTCACATTTCTGTGGCAGAAAGTTCTGGAATTTGAGAGGAGCCACAAATTTCCTTCCACCCAGCGTTCCCCTAAGTCTCCCGATAAAAATGATACCTCACTTGTGTGGGTAGGCCTAGCGCCCGCAACAGGAAACGCCCCAAAGCGCAACGTGGACACATCCAAATTTTTGGAAGAAAACAGAGGTATTTTTTGTGAAGTGCCTACCTGTAGATTTTGGCCTCTACCTCAGCCGGCACCTAGGTAAACCTACCAAACCTGTGCATTTCTGACAACTAGAGACCTAGGGGAATCCAAGGAGGGGTGACTTGCGGGGCTCGGACCAGGTTCTGTTACCCAGAATCCTTTGCAAACCTCAAAATGTGGCTAAAAAAACACATGTTCCTCACATTTCTGTGGCAGAAAGTTCTGGAATCTGAGAGGAGCCACAAATTTCCTTCCACCCAGCGTTCCCCCAAGTCTCCCGATCAAAATGATACCTCACTTGTGTGGGTAGGCCTAGCGCTCGCGACAGGAAACGCCCCAAAGCACAACGTGGACACATCCAATTTTTTGGAAGAAAACAGAGGTGTTTTTTGCGAAGTGCCTACCTGTAGATTTTGGCCTCCAGCTCAGCCGGCACCTAGGGAAACCTACCAAACCTGTGCATTTCTGAAAACTAGAGACCTAGGGGAATCCAAGATTGGGTGACTTGCAGGGCTCGGACCAGGTTCTGTTACCCAGAATTTTTGCAAACCTCAAAATGTGGCTAAAAAAACACATGTTCCTCACATTTCTGTGGCAGAAAGTTCTGGAATTTGAGAGGAGCCACAAATTTCCTTCCACCCAGCGTTCCCCTAAGTCTCCCGATAAAAATGATACCTCACTTGTGTGGGTAGGCCTAGCGCCCGCAACAGGAAACGCCCCAAAGCGCAACGTGGACACATCCAAATTTTTGGAAGAAAACAGAGGTATTTTTTGTGAAGTGCCTACCTGTAGATTTTGGCCTCTACCTCAGCCGGCACCTAGGTAAACCTACCAAACCTGTGCATTTCTGACAACTAGAGACCTAGGGGAATCCAAGGAGGGGTGACTTGCGGGGCTCGGACCAGGTTCTGTTACCCAGAATCCTTTGCAAACCTCAAAATGTGGCTAAAAAAACACATGTTCCTCACATTTCTGTGGCAGAAAGTTCTGGAATCTGAGAGGAGCCACAAATTTCCTTCCACCCAGCGTTCCCCCAAGTCTCCCGATCAAAATGATACCTCACTTGTGTGGGTAGGCCTAGCGCTCGCGACAGGAAACGCCCCAAAGCACAACGTGGACACATCCAATTTTTTGGAAGAAAACAGAGGTGTTTTTTGCGAAGTGCCTACCTGTAGATTTTGGCCTCCAGCTCAGCCGGCACCTAGGAAAACCTACCAAACCTGTGCATTTCTGAAAACTAGAGACCTAGGGGAATCCAAGATGGGGTGACTTGCGTGGCTCGGACCAGGTTCTGTTACGCAGAATCCTTTGCAAACCTCAGAATTTGGCTAAAAAAACACATTTTCCTCAAATTTCTGTGGCAGAAAGTTCTGGAATCTGAGAGGAGCCACAAATTTCCTTCCACCCAGCGTTCCCCCAAGTCTCCCGATAAAAATGATACCTCACTTGTGTGGGTAGGCCTAGCGCCCGCGACAGGAAACACCCCAAAGCGCAACGTGGACACATCCACATTTTTTGAAGAAAACAGAGGTATTTTTTGTGAAGTGCCTACCTGTAGATTTTGGCCTCTAGCTCAGCCGGCACCTAGGGAAACCTACCAAACCTGTGCATTTCTGAAAAATAGAGACCTAGAGGAATCCAAGGAGGGGTGACTTGCGGGGCTCGGACCAGGTTCTGTTACGCAGAATCCTTTGAAAACCTCAAAATTTGGCTAAAAAAACACATGTTCCTCAAATTTCTGTGGCAGAAAGTTCTGGAATCTGAGAGGAGCCACAAATTTCCTTCCACCCAGCGTTCCCCCAAGTCTCCCGATAAAAATGATACCTCACTTGTGTGGGTAGGCCTAGCGCCCGCGACAGGAAACGCCCCAAAGCGCAACGTGGACACATCCAAATATTTGGAAGAAAACAGAGGTATTTTTTGTGAAGTGCCTACCTGTAGATTTTGGCCTCTAGCTCAGCCGGCACCTAGGGAAACCTACCAAACCTGTGCATTTCTGAAAACTAGAGACCTAGGGGAATCCAAGATGGGGTGACTTGCGGGGCTCGGACCAGGTTCTGTTACCCAGAATTTTTGCAAACCTCAAAATGTGGCTAAAAAAACACATGTTCCTCACATTTCTGTGGCAGAAAGTTCTGGAATTTGAGAGGAGCCACAAATTTCCTTCCACCCAGCGTTCCCCTAAGTCTCCCGATAAAAATGATACCTCACTTGTGTGGGTAGGCCTAGCGCCCGCAACAGGAAACGCCCCAAAGCGCAACGTGGACACATCCAAATTTTTGGAAGAAAACAGAGGTATTTTTTGTTAAGTGCCTACCTGTAGATTTTGGCCTCTACCTCAGCCGGCACCTAGGTAAACCTACCAAACCTGTGCATTTCTGACAACTAGAGACCTAGGGGAATCCAAGGAGGGGTGACTTGCGGGGCTCGGACCAGGTTCTGTTACCCAGAATCCTTTGCAAACCTCAAAATGTGGCTAAAAAAACACATGTTCCTCACATTTCTGTGGCAGAA
Source organism: Pleurodeles waltl (assembly GCF_031143425.1). Classification (NCBI taxonomy): domain Eukaryota; kingdom Metazoa; phylum Chordata; class Amphibia; order Caudata; family Salamandridae; genus Pleurodeles; species Pleurodeles waltl. The sequence continues at coordinate 21,825 of NW_027149999.1, forward strand.
AGTTCTGGAATCTGAGAGGAGCCACAAATTTCCTTCCACCCAGCGTTCCCCTAAGTCTCCCGATCAAAATGATACCTCACTTGTGTGGGTAGGCCTAGCGCTCGCGACAGGAAACGCCCCAAAGCACAACGTGGACACATCCAATTTTTTGGAAGAAAACAGAGGTGTTTTTTGCGAAGTGCCTACCTGTAGATTTTGGCCTCCAGCTCAGCCGGCACCTAGGGAAACCTACCAAACCTGTGCATTTCTGAAAACTAGAGACCTAGGGGAATCCAAGATGGGGTGACTTGCGTGGCTCGGACCAGGTTCTGTTACGCAGAATCCTTTGCAAACCTCAGAATTTGGCTAAAAAAACACATTTTCCTCAAATTTCTGTGGCAGAAAGTTCTGGAATCTGAGAGGAGCCACAAATTTCCTTCCACCCAGCGTTCCCCCAAGTCTCCCGATAAAAATGATACCTCACTTGTGTGGGTAGGCCTAGCGCCCGCGACAGGAAACACCCCAAAGCGCAACGTGGACACATCCAAATTTTTGGAAGAAAACAGAGGTATTTTTTGTGAAGTGCCTACCTGTAGATTTTGGCCTCTAGCTCAGCCGGCACCTAGGGAAACCTACCAAACCTGTGCATTTCTGAAAAATAGAGACCTAGAGGAATCCAAGGAGGGGTGACTTGCGGGGCTCGGACCAGGTTCTGTTACGCAGAATCCTTTGAAAACCTCAAAATTTGGCTAAAAAAACACATGTTCCTCAAATTTCTGTGGCAGAAAGTTCTGGAATCTGAGAGGAGCCACAAATTTCCTTCCACCCAGCGTTCCCCCAAGTCTCCCGATAAAAATGATACCTCACTTGTGTGGGTAGGCCTAGCGCCCGCGACAGGAAACGCCCCAAAGCGCAACGTGGACACATCCAAATATTTGGAAGAAAACAGAGGTATTTTTTGTGAAGTGCCTTCCTGTAGATTTTGGCCTCTAGCTCAGCCGGCACCTAGGGAAACCTACCAAACCTGTGCATTTCTGAAAACTAGAGACCTAGGGGAATCCAAGATGGGGTGACTTGCGGGGCTCGGACCAGGTTCTGTTACCCAGAATTTTTGCAAACCTCAAAATGTGGCTAAAAAAACACATGTTCCTCACATTTCTGTGGCAGAAAGTTCTGGAATCTGAGAGGAGCCACAAATTTCCTTCCACCCAGCGTTCCCCCAAGTCTCCCGATCGAAATGATACCTCACTTGTGTGGGTAGGCCTAGCGCCCGCGACAGGAAACGCCCCAAAGCACAACGTGGACACATCCAAATTTTTGGAAGAAAATAGAGGTGTTTTTTGCGAAGTGCCTACCTGTAGATTTTGGCCTCTAGCTCAGCCGGCACCTAGGGAAACCTACCAAACCTGTGCATTTCTGAAAACTAGAGACCTAGGGGATTCCAAGGAGGGGTGACTTGCGGGGCTCGGACCAGGTTCTGTTACCCAGAATCCTTTGCAAACCTCAAAATATGGCTAAAAAAACACATGTTTCTCACATTTCTTTGGCAGAAAGTTCTGGAATCTGAGAGGAGCCACAAATTTCCTTCCACCCAGCGTTCCCCCAAGTCTCCCAATAAAAATGATACCTCACTTGTGTGGGTAGGCCTAGCGCCCGCGACAGGAAACACCCCAAAGCGCAACGTGGACACATCAAAATTTTTGGAAGAAAACAGAGGTATTTTTTGTGAAGTGCCTACCTGTAGATTTTGGCCTCTAGCTCAGCCGGCACCTAGGGAAACCTACTAAACCTGTGCATTTCTGAAAACTAGAGACCAAGGGGAATCCAAGATGGGGTGACTTGCGTGGCTCGGACCAGGTTCTGTTACGCAGAATCCTTTGCAAACCTCAAAATTTGGCTAAAAAAACACATTATCCTCAAATTTCTGTGGCAGAAAGTTCTGGAATCTGAGAGGAGCCACAAATTTCCTTCCACCCAGCGTTCCTCCAAGTCTCCCGATAAAAATGATACCTCACTTGTGTGGGTAGGCCTAGCGCCCGCGACAGGAAACGCCCCAAAGCGCAACGTGGACACATCCAAATTTTTGGAAGAAAACAGAGGTATTTTTTGTGAAGTGCCTACCTGTAGATTTTGGCCTCTAGCTCAGCCGGCACCTAGGGAAACCTACCAAACCTGTGCATTTCTGAAAACTAGAGACCTAGGGGATTCCAAGGAGGGGTGACTTGCGGGGCTCGGACCAGGTTCTGTTACCCAGAATCCTTTGCAAACCTCAAAATATGGCTAAAAAAACACATGTTTCTCACATTTCTTTGGCAGAAAGTTCTGGAATCTGAGAGGAGCCACAAATTTCCTTCCACCCAGCGTTCCCCCAAGTCTCCCGATAAAAATGAAACCTCACTTGTGTGGGTAGGCCTAGCGCCCGCGACAGGAAACGCCCCAAAGCGCAACGTGGACACATCCAAATTTTTGGAAGAAAACAGAGGTATTTTTTGTGAAGTGCCTACCTGTAGATTTTGGCCTCTAGCTCAGCCGGCACCTAGGGAAACCTACCAAACCTGTGCATTTCTGAAAATTAGAGACCTAGAGGAATCCAAGGAGGGGTGACTTGCGGGGCTCGCACCAGGTTCTGTTACCCAGAATCCTTTGCAAACCTCAAAATTTGGCTAAAAAAACACATTTTCCTCAAATTTCTGTGGCAGAAATTTCTGGAATCTGAGAGGAGCCACAAATTTCCTTCCACCCAGCGTTCCCCCAAGTCTCCCGATAAAAATGATAACTGACTTGTGTGGGCAGGCCTAGCGCCCGCGACAGGAAACGCCCCAAAGCGCAACGTGGACACATCCAAATTTTTGGAAGAAAACAGAGGTATTTTTTGTGAAGTGCCTACCTGTAGATTTTGGCCTCTAGCTCAGCCGGCACCTAGGTAAACCTACCAAACCTGTGCATTTCTGAAAACTAGAGACCTAGGGGAATCCAAGATGGGGTGACTTGCAGGGCTCGGACCAGGTTCTGTTACCCAGAATTTTTGCAAACCTCAAAATGTGGCTAAAAAAACACATGTTCCTCACATTTCTGTGGCAGAAAGTTCTGGAATTTGGGAGGAGCCACAAATTTCCTTCCACCCAGCGTTCCCCTAAGTCTCCCGATAAAAATGATACCTCACTTGTGTGGGTAGGCCTAGCGCCCGCAACAGGAAACGCCCCAAATCGCAACGTGGACACATCCAAATTTTTGGAAGAAAACAGAGGTATTTTTTGTGAAGTGCCTACCTGTAGATTTTGGCCTCTACCTCAGCCGGCACCTAGGTAAACCTACCAAACCTGTGCATTTCTGACAACTAGAGACCTAGGGGAATCCAAGGAGGGGTGACTTGCGGGGCTTGGACCAGGTTCTGTTACCCAGAATCCTTTGCAAACCTCAAAATGTGGCTAAAAAAACACATGTTCCTCACATTTCTGTGGCAGAAAGTTCTGGAATCTGAGAGGAGCCACAAATTTCCTTCCACCCAGCGTTCCCCCAAGTCTCCCGATCGAAATGATACCTCACTTGTGTGGGTAGGCCTAGCGCCCGCGACAGGAAATGCCCCAAAGCACAACGTGGACACATCCAATTTTTTGGAAGAAAACAGAGGTGTTTTTTGCGAAGTGCCTACCTGTAGATTTTGGCCTCCAGCTCAGCCGGCACCTAGGGAAACCTACCAAACCTGTGCATTTCTGAAAACTAGAGACCTAGGGGAATCCAAGATGGGGTGACTTGCGGGGATCGGACCAGGTTCTGTTACGCAGAATCCTTTGCAAACCTCAAAATTTGGCTAAAAAAAAACATGTTCCTCAAATTTCTGTGGCAGAAAGTTCTGGAATCTGAGAGGAGCCACAAATTTCCTTCCACCCAGCGTTCCCCCAAGTCTCCCGATAAAAATGATACCTCACTTGTGTGGGTAGTCCTAGCACCCGCGACAGGAAACGCCCCAAAGCGCAACGTGGACACATCCAAATTTTTGGAAGAAAACAGAGGTATTTTTTGTGAAGTGCCTACCTGTAGATTTTGGCCTTTAGCTCTGCCGGCACCGAGGGTAACCTACCAAACCTATGTATTTCTGAAAACTAGAGACCTAGAGGAATCCAAGGAGGGGTGACTTGCGGGGCTCGGACCAGGTTCTGTTACCCAGAATCCTTTGCAAACCTCGGAATTTGGCTAAAAAAACACATTTTCCTCAAATTTCTGTGGCAGAAATTCTGGAATCTGAGAGGAGCCACAAATTTCCTTCCACCCAGCGTTCCCCCAAGTCTCCCGATCGAAATGATACCTCACTTGTGTGGGTAGGCCTAGCGCCCGCGACAGAAAACGCGCCAAAGCACAACGTTGACACATCCAAATTTTTGGAAGAAAATAGAGGTGTTTTTTGCGAAGTGCCTACCTGTAGATTTTGGCCTCTAGCTCAGCCGGCACCAAGGGAAACCTACCAAACCTGTGCATTTCTGAAAACTAGAGACCTAGGGGATTCCAAGGAGGGGTGACTTGCGGGGCTCGGACCAGGTTCTGTTACCCAGAATCCTTTGCATACCTCAAAATATGGCTAAAAAAACACATGTTTCTCACATTTCTTTGGCAGAAAGTTCTGGAATCTGAGAGGAGCCACAAATTTCCTTCCACCCAGCGTTCCCCCAAGTCTCCCAATAAAAATGATACCTCACTTGTGTGGGTAGGCCTAGCGCCCGCGACAGGAAACACCCCAAAGCGCAACGTGGACACATCAAAATTTTTGGAAGAAAACAGAGGTGTTTTTGCAAAGTGCCTACCTGTAGATTTTGGCCTCTAGCTCAGCCGGCACCTAGGGAAACCTACCAAACCTGTGCATTTCTGAAAACTAGAGACCTAGAGGAATCCAAGGAGGGGTGACTTGCGGGGCTCGGACCAGGTTCTGTTACCCAGAATCCTTTGCAAACCTCAGAATTTGGCTAAAAAAACACATTTTCCTCAAATTTCTGTGGCAGAAATTTCTGGAATCTGAGAGGAGCCACAAATTTCCTTCCACCCAGCGTTCCCCCAAGTCTCCCGATAAAAATGATAACTGACTTGTGTGGGCAGGCCTAGCGCCCGCGACAGGAAACGCCCCAAAGCGCAACGTGGACACATCCAAATATTTGGAAGAAAACAGAGGTATTTTTTGTGAACTGCCTACCTGTAGATTTTGGCCTCTAGCTCAGCCGGCACCTAGGGAAACCTACCAAACCTGTGCATTTCTGAAAACTAGAGACCTAGGGGAATGCAAGATGGGGTGACTTGCGGGGCTCGGACCAGGTTCTGTTACCCAGAATTTTTGCAAACCTCAAAATGTGGCTAAAAAAACACATGTTCCTCACATTTCAGTGGCAGAAAGTTCTGGAATTTGAGAGGAGCCACAAATTTCCTTCCACCCAGCGTTCCCCTAAGTCTCCCGATAAAAATGATACCTCACTTGTGTGGGTAGGCCTAGCGCCCGCAACAGGAAACGCCCCAAAGCGCAACGTGGACACATCCAAATTTTTGGAAGAAAACAGAGGTATTTTTTGTGAAGTGCTTACCTGTAGATTTTGGCCTCTACCTCAGCCGGCACCTAGGTAAACCTACCAAACCTGTGCATTTCTGACAACTAGAGACCTAGGGGAATCCAAGGAGGGGTGACTTGCGGGGCTCGGACCAGGTTCTGTTACCCAGAATCCTTTGCAAACCTCAAAATGTGGCTAAAAAACACATGTTCCTCACATTTCTGTGGCAGAAAGTTCTGGAATCTGAGAGGAGCCACAAATTTCCTTCCACCCAGCGTTCCCCCAAGTCTCCCGATCGAAATGATACCTCACTTGTGTGGGTAGGCCTAGCGCCCGCGACAGGAAACGCCCCAAAGCACAACGTGGACACATCCAAATTTTTTGAAGAAAATAGAGGTGTTTTTTGCGAAGTGCCTACCTGTAGATTTTAGCCTCTAGCTCAGCCGGCACATAGGGAAACCTACCAAACCTGTGCATTTCTGACAACTAGAGACCTAGGGGATTCCAAGGAGGGGTGACTTGCGGGGCTCGGACCAGGTTCTGTTACCCAGAATCCTTTGCAAACCTCAAAATATGGCTAAAAAAACACATGTTTCTCACATTTCTTTGGCAGAAAGTTCTGGAATCTGAGAGGAGCCACAAATTTCCTTCCACCCAGCGTTCCCCCAAGTCTCCCAATAAAAATGATACCTCACTTGTGTGGGTAGGCCTAGCGCCCGCGACAGGAAACACCCCAAAGCGCAACGTGGACACATCAAAATTTTTGGAAGAAAACAGAGGTATTTTTTGTGAAGTGCCTACCTGTAGATTTTGGCCTCTAGCTCAGCCGGCACCTAGGGAAACCTACTAAACCTGTGCATTTCTGAAAACTAGAGACCAAGGGGAATCCAAGATGGGGTGACTTGCGTGGCTCGGACCAGGTTCTGTTACGCAGAATCCTTTGCAAACCTCAAAATTTGGCTAAAAAAACACATTTTCCTCAAATTTCTGTGGCAGAAAGTTCTGGAATCTGAGAGGAGCCACAAATTTCCTTCCACCCAGTGTTCCCCCAAGTCTCCCGATAAAAATGATACCTCACTTGTGTGGGTAGGCCTAGCGCCCGCGACAGGAAACGCCCCAAAGCGCAACGTGGACACATCCAAATTTTTGGAAGAAAACAGAGGTATTTTTTGTGAAGTGCCTACCTGTAGATTTTGGCCTCTAGCTCAGCCGGCACCTAGGGAAACCTACCAAACCTGTGCATTTCTGAAAATTAGAGACCTAGAGGAATCCAAGGAGGGGTGACTTGCGGGGCTCGGACCAGGTTCTGTTACCCAGAATCCTTTGCAAACCTCAAAATTTGGCTAAAAAAACAAATTTTCCTCAAATTTCTGTGGCAGAAAGTTCTGGAATCTGAGAGGAGCCACAAATTTCCTTCCACCCAGTGTTCCCCCAAGTCTCCCGATAAAAATGATACCTCACTTGTGTGGGTAGGCCTAGCGCCCGCAACAGGAAACGCCCCAAATCGCAACGTGGACACATCCAAATTTTTGGAAGAAAACAGAGGTATTTTTTGTGAAGTGCCTACCTGTAGATTTTGGCCTCTAGCTCAGCCGGCACCTAGGGAAACCTACCAAACCTGTGCATTTCTGACAACTAGAGACCTAGGGGAATCCAAGGAGGGGTGACTTGCGGGGCTCGGACCAGGTTCTGTTACCCAGAATCCTTTGCAAACCTCAAAATGTGGCTAAAGAAACACATGTTCCTCACATTTCTGTGGCAGAAAGTTCTGGAATTTGAGAGGAGCCACAAATTTCCTTCCACCCAGCGTTCCCCTAAGTCTCCCGATAAAAATGATACCTCACTTGTGTGGGTAGGCCTAGCGCCCGCAACAGGAAACGCCCCAAAGCGCAACGTGGACACATCCAAATTTTTGGAAGAAAACAGAGGTATTTTTTGTGAAGTGCTTACCTGTAGATTTTGGCCTCTACCTCAGCCGGCACCTAGGTAAACCTACCAAACCTGTGCATTTCTGACAACTAGAGACCTAGAAGAATCCAAGGAGGGGTGACTTGCGGGGCTCGGACCAGGTTCTGTTACCCAGAATCCTTTGCAAACCTCAAAATGTGGCTAAAAAACACATGTTCCTCACATTTCTGTGGCAGAAAGTTCTGGAATCTGAGAGGAGCCACAAATTTCCTTCCACCCAGCGTTCCCCCAAGTCTCCCGATCGAAATGATACCTCACTTGTGTGGGTAGGCCTAGCGCCCGCGACAGGAAACGCCCCAAAGCACAACGTGGACACATCCAAATTTTTTGAAGAAAATAGAGGTGTTTTTTGCGAAGTGCCTACCTGTAGATTTTAGCCTCTAGCTCAGCCGGCACATAGGGAAACCTACCAAACCTGTGCATTTCTGACAACTAGAGACCTAGGGGATTCCAAGGAGGGGTGACTTGCGGGGCTCGGACCAGGTTCTGTTACCCAGAATCCTTTGCAAACCTCAAAATATGGCTAAAAAAACACATGTTTCTCACATTTCTTTGGCAGAAAGTTCTGGAATCTGAGAGGAGCCACAAATTTCCTTCCACCCAGCGTTCCCCCAAGTCTCCCAATAAAAATGATACCTCACTTGTGTGGGTAGGCCTAGCGCCCACGACAGGAAACGCCCCAAAGCGCAACGTGGACACATCCAAATTTTTGGAAGAAAACAGAGGTGTTTTTTGCGAAGTGCCCACCTGTAGATTTTGGCCTCTAGCTCAGCACCTAGGGAAACCTACCTAACCTGTGCATTTCTGAAAACTAGAGACCTAGGGGAATCTAAGGAGGGGTGACTTGTGGGGCTCAGACCAGGTTCTGTTACCCAGAATCCTTAGCAAACCTCAAAATGTGGCTAAAAAAAACACATGTTCCTCACATTTCTGTGGCAGAAAGTTCTGGAATCTGAGAGGAGCCACAAATTTCCTTCCACCCAGCGTTCCCCCAAGTCTCCCAATAAAAATGATACCTCACTTGTGTGGGTAGGCCTAGCGCCCGCGACAGGAAACACCCCAAAGCGCAACGTGGACACATCAAAATTTTTGGAAGAAAACAGAGGTATTTTTTGTGAAGTGCCTACCTGTAGATTTTGGCCTCTAGCTCAGCCGGCACCTAGGGAAACCTACTAAACCTGTGCATTTCTGAAAACTAGAGACCAAGGGGAATCCAAGATGGGGTGACTTGCGTGGCTCGGACCAGGTTCTGTTACGCAGAATCCTTTGCAAACCTCAAAATTTGGCTAAAAAAACACATTTTCCTCAAATTTCTGTGGCAGAAAGTTCTGGAATCTGAGAGGAGCCACAAATTTCCTTCCACCCAGTGTTCCCCCAAGTCTCCCGATAAAAATGATACCTCACTTGTGTGGGTAGGCCTAGCGCCCGCGACAGGAAACGCCCCAAAGCGCAACGTGGACACATCCAAATTTTTGGAAGAAAACAGAGGTATTTTTTGTGAAGTGCCTACCTGTAGATTTTGGCCTCTAGCTCAGCCGGCACCTAGGGAAACCTACCAAACCTGTGCATTTCTGAAAATTAGAGACCTAGAGGAATCCAAGGAGGGGTGACTTGCGGGGCTCGGACCAGGTTCTGTTACCCAGAATCCTTTGCAAACCTCAAAATTTGGCTAAAAAAACAAATTTTCCTCAAATTTCTGTGGCAGAAAGTTCTGGAATCTGAGAGGAGCCACAAATTTCCTTCCACCCAGTGTTCCCCCAAGTCTCCCGATAAAAATGATACCTCACTTGTGTGGGTAGGCCTAGCGCCCGCAACAGGAAACGCCCCAAATCGCAACGTGGACACATCCAAATTTTTGGAAGAAAACAGAGGTATTTTTTGTGAAGTGCCTACCTGTAGATTTTGGCCTCTAGCTCAGCCGGCACCTAGGGAAACCTACCAAACCTGTGCATTTCTGACAACTAGAGACCTAGGGGAATCCAAGGAGGGGTGACTTGCGGGGCTCGGACCAGGTTCTGTTACCCAGAATCCTTTGCAAACCTCAAAATGTGGCTAAAGAAACACATGTTCCTCACATTTCTGTGGCAGAAAGTTCTGGAATCTGAGAGGAGCCACAAATTTCCTTCCACCCAGCGTTCCCCCAAGTCTCCCGATAGAAATGATACCTCACTTGTGTGGGTAGGCCTAGCGCCCACGACAGGAAACGCCCCAAAGCGCAACGTGGACACATCCAAATTTTTGGAAGAAAACAGAGGTGTTTTTTGCGAAGTGCCCACCTGTAGATTTTGGCCTCTAGCTCAGCACCTAGGGAAACCTACCTAACCTGTGCATTTCTGAAAACTAGAGACCTAGGGGAATCTAAGGAGGGGTGACTTGTGGGGCTCAGACCAGGTTCTGTTACCCAGAATCCTTAGCAAACCTCAAAATGTGGCTAAAAAAAACACATGTTCCTCACATTTCTGTGGCAGAAAGTTCTGGAATCTGAGAGGAGCCACAAATTTCCTTCCACCCAGCGTTCCCCCAAGTCTCCCGATAAAAATGATACCTCACTTGTGTGGGTAGGCCTAGCGCCCGCGACAGGAAACGCCCCAAAGCGCAACGTGGACACATCCAAATTTTTGGAAGAAAACAGAGGTGTTTTTTGCGAAGTGCCTACCTGTAGATTTTGGCCTCTAGCTCAGCCGGCACCTAGGGAAACCTACCTAACCTGTGCATTTCTGAAAACTAGAGACCTAGGGGAATCTAAGGAGGGGTGACTTGCGGGGCTCAGACCAGGTTCTGTTACCCAGAATCCTTTGCAAACCTCAAAATGTGGCTAAAAAAACACATGTTCCTCACATTTCTGTGGCAGAAAGTTCTGGAATCTGAGAGGAGCCACAAATTTCCTTCCACCCAGCGTTCCCCCAAGTCTCCCGATCAAAATGATACCTCACTTGTGTGGGTAGGCCTAGCGCCCGCGACAGAAAACGCCCCAAAGCGCAACGTGGACACATCCAAATTTTTGGAAGAAAACAGAGGTGTTTTGTGCGAAGTGCCTACCTGTAGATTTTGGCCTCTAGCTCAGCCGGCACCTAGGGAAACCTACCAAACCTGTGCATTTCTGATAACTAGAGAACTAAGGGAATCCAAGATGGGGTGTCTTGCGGGGCTCGGACCAGGTTCTGTTACCCAGAATCCTTTGCAAACCTCAAAATTTGGCTAAAAACACACATGTTCCTCACATTTCTGTGGCAGAAAGTTCTGGAATCTGAGAGGAGCCACATATTTCCTTCCACCCAGCGTTCCCCCAAGTCTCCCCATAAAAATGATACCTCACTTGTGTGGGTAGGCCTGGCGCCCGCGACAGGAAACGCCCCAAAGCGCAACGTGGACACATCCACATTTTTGGAAGAAAACAGAGGTATTTTTTGTGAAGTGCCTACCTGTAAATGTTGGCCTCTACCTCAGCCGGCACCTAGGGAAACCTACCAAACCTGTGCATTTCTGAAAACTAGAGACCTAGGGGAATCCGAGGAGGGGTGACTTACGGGGCTCTGACCAGGTTCTGTTACCCAGAATCCTTTGCAAACCTCAAAATGTGGCTAAAAAAACACATGTTCCTCACATTTCTGTAGCAGAAAGTTCTGGAATCTGAGAGGAGCCACAAATTTCCTTCCACCCAGCGTTCCCCCAAGTCTCCTGATAAAAATGATACCTCACTTGTGTGGGTAGGCCTAGCGCCCGCGACAGGAAACGCCCCAAAGCACAACGTGGACACATCCAAATTTTTGGAAGAAAACAGAGGTGTTTTTTGCGAAGTGCCTACCTGTAGATTTTGGCCTCTAGCTCAGCCGGCACCTAGGGAAACCTACCAAACCTGTGCATTTCTGAAAACTAGAGACCTAGGGGAATCCAAGATGGGGTGACTTGCGGGGCTCGGACCAGGTTCTGTTATACAGAATCCTTTGCAAACCTCAAAATTTGGCTAAAAAAACACATGTTCCTCACATTTCTGTGGCAGAAAGTTCTGGAATCTGAGAGGAGCCACAAATTTCCTTCCACCCAGCGTCCCCCCAAGTCTCCCGATAAAAATGATACCTCACTTGTGTGGCTAGGCCTAGCGCCCGTGACAGGAAACGCCCCAAAGCGCAACGTGGACACATCCAAATTTTTGGAAGAAAACAGAGGTATTTTTTGTGAAGTGCCTACTTGTAGATTGTGGCCTCTAGCTCAGCCGGCACCTAGGGAAACCTACCAAACCTGTGCATTTCTGAAAACTAGAGACGTAGGGGAATCCAAGATAGGGTGACTTGCAGGGCTCGGACCAGGTTCTGTTACCCAGAATCCTTTGCAAACCTCAAAATTTGGCTAAAAAAACACATGTTCCTCACATTTCTGTGGCAGAAAGTTCTGGAATCTGAGAGGAGCCACAAATTTCCTTCCACCCAGCGTTCCCCCAAGTCTCCCGATAAAAATGATACCTCACTTGTGTGGGTAGGCCTAGCGCCCGCGACAGGAAACGCCCCAAAGCGCAACGTGGACACATCCAAATTTTTTGAAGAAAACAGAGGTGTTTTTTGCGAAGTGCCTACCTGTAGATTTTGGCCTCTAGCTCAGCCGGCACCTAGGGAAACCTACCAAACCTGTGCATTTCTGAAAACTAGAGACCTAAGGGACTCCAAGGAGGGGTGACTTGCAGGGCTCGGACCAGGTTCTGTTACCCAGAATCCTTTGCAAACCTCAAAATTTGGCTAAAAAAACACATGTTTCTCACATTTCTTTGGCAGAAAGTTCTGGAATCTGAGAGGAGCCACAAATGTCCTTCCACCCAGCGTTCCCCCAAGTCTCCCGATAAAAATGATACCTCACTTGTGTGGGTAGGCCTAGTGCCCGCGACAGGAAACGCCCCAAAGCGCAACGTGGACACATCCATATTTTGGGAAGAAAACAGAGGTGTTTTTTGCGAAGTGTCTACCTGTAGATTTTGGCCTGTAGCTCAGCCGGCACCTAGGGAAACCTACCAAACCTGTGCATTTCTGAAAACTAGAGACCTAGGGGAATCCAAGATGGGGTGACTTGCGGGGCTCGGACCAGGTTCTGTTACCCAGAATCCTTTGCAAACCTCAAAATTTGGCTAAAAAAACACATGTTCCTCACATTTCTGTGGCAGAAAGTTCTGGAATCTGAGAGGAGCCACAAATTTCCTTCCACCCAGCGTTCCCCCAAGTCTCCCGATAAAAATGATACCTCACTTGTGTGGGTAGGCCTAGCGCCCACGACAGGAAACGCCCCAAAGCGCAACATGGACACATCCAAATTTTTGGAAGAAAACAGAGATATTTTTTGTGAAGTGCCTACCTGTAGATTTTGGCCTCTAGCTCAGCCGGCACCTAGGGAAACCTACCAAACCTGTGCATTTCTGAAAACTAGAGACCTAGGGGAATCCAAGATGGGGTGACTTGCGGGGCTCGGACCAGGTTCTGTTACCCAGAATCCTTTGCAAACCTCAAAATTTGGCTAAAAAAACACATGTTCCTCACATTTCTGTGGCAGAAAGTTCTGGAATCTGAGAGGAGCCACAAATATCCTTCCACCCAGCGTTCCCCCAAATCTCCCGATAAAAATGATACCTCACTTGTGTGGGTAGGCCTAGCGCCCGCGACAGGAAACGCCGCAAAGCGCAACGTGGACACATCCAAATTTTTGGTAGAAAACAGAGGTGTTTTTTGCGAAGTGCCTACCTGTAGATTTTGGCCTCTAGCTCAGCCGGCACCTAGGTAAACCTACCAAACCTGTGCATTTCTGAAAACTAGAGACCTAGGGGAATCCAAGGAGGGGTGACTTGCGGGGCTCGGACCAGGTTCTGTTACCCAGAATCCTTTGCAAACCTCAAAATTTGGCTAAAAAAACACATGTTTCTCACATTTCTTTGGCAGAAAGTTCTGGAATCTGAGAGGAGCCACAAATTTCCTTCCACCCAGCGTTCCCCCAAGTCTCCCGATAAAAATCATACCTCACTTGTGTGGGTAGGCCTAGCGCCCGCGACAGGAAACACCCCAAAGCGCAACGTGGACACATCCAAATTTTTGGAAGAAAACAGAGGTGTTTTTTGCGAAGTGCCTACCTGTAGATTTTGGCCTCTAGCTCAGCCGGCACCTAGGGAAACCTACCTAACCTGTGCATTTCTGAAAACTAGAGACCTAGGGGAATCTAAGGAGGGGTGACTTGCGGGGCTCAGACCAGGATCTGTTACCCAGAATCCTTTGCAAACCTCAAAATGTGGCTAAAAAAACACATGTTCCTCAAATTTCTGTGGCAGAAAGTTCTGGAATCTGAGAGGAGCCACAAATTTCCTTCCACCCAGCGTTCCCCCAAGTCTCCCGATAAAAATGATACCTCACCTGTGTGGGTAGGCCTAGCGCCCGCGACAGGAAACGCCCCAAAGCGCAACGTGGACACATCCAAATTTTTTGAAGAAAACAGAGGTGTTTTTTGCGAAGTGCCTACCTGTAGATTTTGGCCTCTAGCTCAGCCGGCACCTAGGGAAACCTACCAAACCTGTGCATTTCTGAAAACTAGAGACCTAGGGGAATCCAAGATGGGGTGACTTGCGGGGCTCGGACCAGGTTCTGTTACCCAGAATCCTTTGCAAACCTCAAAATTTGGCTAAAAAAACACATGTTCCTCACATTTCTGTGGCAGAAAGTTCTGGAATCTGAGAGGAGCCACAAATTTCCTTCCACCCAGCGTTCCCCCAAATCTCCCGATAAAAATGATACCTCACTTGTGTGGGTAGGCCTAGCGCCCGCGACAGGAAACGCCCCAAAGCGCAACGTGGACACATCCAAATTTTGGGAAGAAAACAGAGGTGTTTTTTGCGAAGTGTCTACCTGTAGATTTTGGCCTGTAACTCAGCCGGCACCTAGGGAAACCTACCAAACCTGTGCATTTCTGAAAACTAGAGACCTAGGGGAATCCAAGATGGGGTGACTTGCGGGGCTCGGACCAGGTTCTGTTACCCAGAATCCTTTGCAAACCTCAAAATTTGGCTAAAAAAACACATGTTCCTCACATTTCTGTGGCAGGAAGTTCTGGAATCTGAGAGGAGCCACAAATTTCCTTCCACCCAGCGTTCCCCCAAGTCTCCCGATAAAAATGATACCTCACTTGTGTGGGTAGGCCTAGCGCCCACGACAGGAAACGCCCCAAAGCGCAACATGGACACATCCAAATTTTTGGAAGAAAACAGAGGTATTTTTTGTGAAGTGCCTACCTGTAGATTTTGGCCTCTAGCTCAGCCGGCACCTAGGGAAACCTACCAAACCTGTGCATTTCTGAAAACTAGAGACCTAGGGGAATCCAAGATGGGGTGACTTGCGGGGCTCGGACCAGGTTCTGTTACCCAGAATCCTTTGCAAACCTCAAAATTTGGCTAAAAAAACACATGTTCCTCACATTTCTGTGGCAGAAAGTTCTGGAATCTGAGAGGAGCCACAAATTTCCTTCCACCCAGCGTTCCCCCAAATCTCCCGATAAAAATGATACCTCACTTGTGTGGGTAGGCCTAGCGCCCGCGACAGGAAACGCCCCAAAGCGCAACGTGGACACATCCAAATTTTTGGAAGAAAACAGAGGTGTTTTTTGCGAAGTGCCTACCTGTAGATTTTGGCCTCTAGCTCAGCCGGCACCTAGGTAAACCTACCAAACCTGTGCATTTCTGAAAACTAGAGACCTAGGGGAATCCAAGGAGGGGTGACTTGCGGGGCTCGGACCAGGTTCTGTTACCCAGAATCCTTTGCAAACCTCAAAATTTGGCTAAAAAAACACATGTTTCTCACATTTCTTTGGCAGAAAGTTCTGGAATCTGAGAGGAGCCACAAATTTCCTTCCACCCAGCGTTCCCCCAAGTCTCCCGATAAAAATGATACCTCACCTGTGTGGGTAGGCATAGCGCCCGCGACAGGAAACACCCCAAAGCGCAACGTGGACACATCCACATTTTTGGAAGAAAACAGAGGTGTTTTTTGCGAAGTGCCTACCTGTAGATTTTGGCCTCTAGCTCAGCCGGCACCTAGGGAAACCTACCAAACCTGTGCATTTCTGAAAACTAGAGACCTAGGGGAATCCAAGATGGGGTGACTTGCGGGGCTCGGACCAGGTTCTGTTACCCAGAATCCTTTGCAAACCTCAAAATTTGGCTAAAAAAACACATGTTCCTCACATTTCTGTGGCAGAAAGTTCTGGAATCTGAGAGGAGCCACAAATTTTCTTCCACCCAGCGTTCCCCGAAGTCTCCCGATAAAAATGATACCTGACTTGTGTGGGTAGGCCTAGCGCCCGCGACAGGAAACGCCCCAAAGCGCAACGTGGACACATCCAAATTTTTGGAAGAAAACAGAGGTATTTTTTGTGAAGTACCTACCTGTAGATTTTTGCCTCTAGCTCAGCCGGCACCTAGGGAAACGTACCAAACCTGTGCATTTCTGAAAACTAGAGACCTAGGGGAATCCAAGATGGGGTGACTTGCGGGGCTCGGACCAGGTTCTGTTACCCAGAATCCTTTGCAAACCTCAAAATTTGGCTAAAAAAACACATGTTCCTCAAATTTCTGTGGCAGAAAGTTCTGGAATCTGAGAGGAGCCACAAATTTCCTTCCACCCAGCAGAACGCCCAAGTCTCCCGATAAAAATGATACCTCACTTGTGTGGGTAGGCCTAGCGCCCGCGACAGGAAACGCCCCAAAGCGCAACGTGGACACATCCAAATTTTTGGAAGAAAACAGAGGTATTTTTTGTGAAGTGCCTACCTGTAGATTTTGGCCTCTAGCTCAGCCGGCTCCTAGGGAAACCTACCAAACCTGTGCATTTCTGACAAATAGAGACCTAGGGGAATCCAAGGAGGGGTGACTTGCGGGGCTCGGACCAGGTTCTGTTACCCAGAATCCTTTGCAAACCTCAAAATGTGGCTAAAAAAACACATGTTCCTCACATTTCTGTGGCAGAAAGTTCTGGAATCTGAGAGGAGCCACAAATTTCCTTCCACCCAGCGTTCCCCCAAGTCTCCCGATAAAAATGATACCTCACTTGTGTGGGTAGGCCTAGCGTCCGCAACAGGAAACGCCCCAAAGCACAACGTAGACACATCCAAATTTTTGGAAGAAAACAGAGGTGTTTTTGCGAAGTGCCTACCTGTAGATTTTGGCCTCTAGCTCAGCCGGCACCTAGGGAAACCTACCAAATCTGTGCATTTCTGAAAACTAGAGACCTAGGGGAATCCAAGGTGGGGTGACTTGCGGGGCTCGGACCAGGTTCTGTTACGCAGAATCCTTTGCAAACCTCAAAATTTGGCTAAAAAAACACATGTTCCTCAAATTTCTGTGGCAGAAAGTTCTGGAATCTGAGAGGAGCCACAAATTTCCTTCCACCCAGCGTTCCCCCAAGTCTCCCGATAAAAATCATACCTCACTTGTGTGGGTAGGCCTAGCGCCCGCGACAGGAAACGCCCCAAAGCGCAACATGGACACATCCAAATTTTTGGAAGAAAACAGAGGTATTTTTTGTGAAGTGCCTACCTGTAGATTTTGGCCTCTAGCTCAGCCGGCACCTAGGGAAACCTACCAAACCTGTGCATTTCTGAAAACTAGAGACCTAGGGGAATCCAAGATGGGGTGACTTGCGGGGCTCGGACCAGGTTCTGTTACCCAGAATCCTTTGCAAACCTCAAAATTTGGCTTAAAAAACACATGTTCCTCACATTTCTGTGGCAGAAAGTTCTGGAATCTGAGAGGAGCCACAAATTTCCTTCCACCCAGCATTCCCCCAAATCTCCCGATAAAAATGATACCTCACTTGTGTGGGTAGGCCTAGCGCCCGTGACAGGAAACGCCCCAAAGCGCAACGTGGACACATCCAAATTTTTGGAAGAAAACAGAGGTGTTTTTTGCGAAGTGCCTACCTGTAGATTTTGGCCTCTAGCTCAGCCGGCACCTAGGGAAACCTACCAAACCTGTGCATTTCTGAAAACTAGAGACCTAGGGGAATCCAAGGAGGGGTGACTTGCGGGGCTCGGACCAGGTTCTGTTACCCAGAATACTTTGCAAACCTCAAAATTTGGCTAAAAAAACACATGTTTCTCACATTTCTTTGGCAGAAAGTTCTGGAATCTGAGAGGAGCCACAAATTTCCTTCCACCCAGTGTTCCCCCAAGTCTCCCGATAAAAATCATACCTCACTTGTGTGGGTAGGCCTAGCGCCCGCGACAGGAAACACCCCAAAGCGCAACGTGGACACATCCACATTTTTGGAAGAAAACAGAGGTGTTTTTTGCGAAGTGCCTACCTGTAGATTTTGGCCTCTAGCTCAGCCGGCACCTAGGGAAACCTACCAAACCTGTGCATTTCTGAAAACTAGAGAACTAGGGAAATCCAAGATGGGGTGTCTTGCGGGGCTCGGACCAGGTTCTGTTACCCAGAATCCTTTGCAAACCTCAAAATTTGGCTAAAAACACACATGTTCCTCACATTTCTGTGGCAGAAAGTTCTGGAATCTGAGAGGAGCCACATATTTCCTTCCACCCAGCGTTCCCCCAAGTCTCCCGATAAAAATGATACCTCACTTGTGTGGGTAGGCCTGGCGCCCGCGACAGGAAACGCCCCAAAGTGCAACGTGGACACATCCACATTTTTGAAAGAAAACAGAGGTATTTTTTGTGAAGTGCCTACCTGTAAATGTTGGCCTCTAGCTCAGCCGGCACCTAGGGAAACCTACCAAACCTGTGCATTTCTGAAAACTAGAGACCTAGGGGAATCCGAGGAGGGGTGACTTACGGGGCTCGGACCAGGTTCTGTTACCCAGAATCCTTTGCAAACCTCAAAATGTGGCTAAAAAAACACATGTTCCTCACATTTCTGTAGCAGAAAGTTCTGGAATCTGAGAGGAGCCACAAATTTCCTTCCACCCAGCGTTCCCCCAAGTCTCCTGATAAAAATGACACCTCACTTGTGTGGGTAGGCCTAGCGCCCGTGACAGGAAACGCCCCAAAGCACAACGTGGACACATCCAAATTTTTGGAAGAAAACAGAGGTGTTTTTTGCGAAGTGCCTACCTGTAGATTTTGGCCTCTAGCTCAGCCGGCACCTAGGGAAACCTACCAAACCTGTGCATTTCTGAAAACTAGAGACCTAGGGGAATCCAAGATGGGGTGACTTGCGGGGCTCGGACCAGGTTCTGTTATACAGAATCCTTTGCAAACCTCAAAATTTGGCTAAAAAAACACATGTTCCTCACATTTCTGTGGCAGAAAGTTCTGGAATCTGAGAGGAGCCACAAATTTCCTTCCACCCAGCGTCCCCCCAAGTCTCCCGATAAAAATGATACCTCACTTGTGTGGGTAGGCATAGCGCCAGCGACAGGAAACGCACCAAAGCGCAACATGGACACATACAAATTTTTGGAATAAACAGAGGTGTTTTTTGCGAAGGGCATACCTGTAGATTTTGGCCTCTAGCTCTGCCGGCACCTAGGGAAACCTACCAAACCTGTGCATTTCTGAAAACTAGAGACCTAGGGAAATCCAAGGAGGGGTGACTTGCGGGGCTCGGACCAGGTTCTGTTACCCAGAATCCTTTGCAAACCTCAACATTTGGCTAAAAAAACACATGTTCCTCAAATTTCTGCTGCAGAAAGTTCTGGAATCTGAGAGGAGCCACAAATTTCCTTCCACCCAGCGTTCCCCCAAGTCTCCCGATCAAAATGATACCTCACTTGTGTGGGTAGGCCTAGCGCCCGCGACAGGAAACGCCCCAAAGCACAACATAGACACATCCACATTTTTGGAAGAAAACAGAGGTGTTTTTTGCGAAGTGCCTACCTGTAGATTTTGGCCTCTAGCTCAGCCGGCACCTAGGGAAACCTACCAAACCTGTGCATTTCTGAAAACTAGAGACCTAGGGGAATCTAAGGAGTGGTGACTTGCGGGGCTCGGACCAGGTTCTGTTACCCAGAATCCTTTGCAAACCTCAAAATTTCGCTAAAAAAACACATGTTCCTCACATTTCTGTGGCAGAAAGTTCTGGAATCTGAGAGGAGCCACAAATTTCCTTCCATTCAGCGTTCCCCCAAGTCTCCCGATAAAAATGATACCTCACTTGTGTGGCTAGGCCTAGCGCCCGTGACAGGAAACGTCCCAAAGCGCAACGTGGACACATCCAAATTTTTGGAAGAAAACAGAGGTATTTTTTGTGAAGTGCCTACCTGTAGATTGTGGCCTCTAGCTCAGCCGGCACCTAGGGAAACCTACCAAACCTGTGCATTTCTGACAACTAGAGACCTAGGGGAATCCAAGGAGGGGTGACTTGCGGGGCTCGGACCAGGTTCTGTTACCCAGAATCCTTTGCAAACCTCAAAATGTGGCTAAAAAAACACATATTCCTCACATTTCTGTGGCAGAAAGTTCTGAAATCTGAGAGGAGCCACAAATTTCCTTCCACCCAGCGTTCCCCCAAGTCGCCCGATCGAAATGATACCTCACTTGTGTGGGTAGGCCTAGCGTCCGCGACAGGAAACGCCCCAAAGGCCAACGTGGACACATCCAAATTTTTGGAAGAAAACATAGGTATTTTTGGCAAAGTGCCTACCTGTAGATTTTGGCCTCTAGCTCAGCCGGCACCTAGGGAAACCTACCAAACCTGTGCATTTCTGAAAACTAGAGACGTAGGGGAATCCAAGATAGGGTGACTTGCGGGGCTCGGACCAGGTTCTGTTACCCAGAATCCTTTGCAAACCTCAAAATTTGGCTAAAAAAAACACATGTTCCTCACATTTCTGTGGCAGAAAGTTCTGGAATCTGAGAGGAGCCACAAATTTCCTTCCACCCAGCGTTCCCCCAAGTCTCCCGATAAAAATGATACCTCACTTGTGTGGGTAGGCCTAGCGCCCGCGACAGGAAACGCCCCAAAGCGCAACGTGGACACATCCACATTTTTTGAAGAAAACAGAGGTGTTTTTTGCGAAGTGCCTACCTGTAGATTTTGGCCTCTAGCTCAGCCGGCACCTAGGGAAACCTACCAAACCTGTGCATTTCTGAAAACTAGAGACCTAGGGGAATCTAAGGAGTGGTGACTTGCGGGGCTCGGACCAGGTTCTGTTACCCAGAATCCTTTGCAAACCTCAAAATTTCGCTAAAAAAACACATGTTCCTCACATTTCTGTGGCAGAAAGTTCTGGAATCTGAGAGGAGCCACAAATTTCCTTCCATTCAGCGTTCCCCCAAGTCTCCCGATAAAAATGATACCTCACTTGTGTGGCTAGGCCTAGCGCCCGTGACAGGAAACGTCCCAAAGCGCAACGTGGACACATCCAAATTTTTGGAAGAAAACAGAGGTATTTTTTGTGAAGTGCCTACCTGTAGATTGTGGCCTCTAGCTCAGCCGGCACCTAGGGAAACCTACCAAACCTGTGCATTTCTGACAACTAGAGACCTAGGGGAATCCAAGGAGGGGTGACTTGCGGGGCTCGGACCAGGTTCTGTTACCCAGAATCCTTTGCAAACCTCAAAATGTGGCTAAAAAAACACATATTCCTCACATTTCTGTGGCAGAAAGTTCTGAAATCTGAGAGGAGCCACAAATTTCCTTCCACCCAGCGTTCCCCCAAGTCGCCCGATCGAAATGATACCTCACTTGTGTGGGTAGGCCTAGCGTCCGCGACAGGAAACGCCCCAAAGGCCAACGTGGACACATCCAAATTTTTGGAAGAAAACATAGGTATTTTTGGCAAAGTGCCTACCTGTAGATTTTGGCCTCTAGCTCAGCCGGCACCTAGGGAAACCTACCAAACCTGTGCATTTCTGAAAACTAGAGACGTAGGGGAATCCAAGATAGGGTGACTTGCGGGGCTCGGACCAGGTTCTGTTACCCAGAATCCTTTGCAAACCTCAAAATTTGGCTAAAAAAAACACATGTTCCTCACATTTCTGTGGCAGAAAGTTCTGGAATCTGAGAGGAGCCACAAATTTCCTTCCACCCAGCGTTCCCCCAAGTCTCCCGATAAAAATGATACCTCACTTGTGTGGGTAGGCCTAGCGCCCGCGACAGGAAACGCCCCAAAGCGCAACGTGGACACATCCACATTTTTTGAAGAAAACAGAGGTGTTTTTTGCGAAGTGCCTACCTGTAGATTTTGGCCTCTAGCTCAGCCGGCACCTAGGGAAACCTACCAAACCTGTGCATTTCTGAAAACTAGAGACCTAGGGGAATCCAAGATGGGGTGACTTGCGGGGCTCGGACCAGGTTCTGTTACCCAGAATCCTTTGCAAACCTCAAAATGTGGCTAAAAAAACACATGTTCCTCACATTTCTGTGGCAGAAAGTTCTGGAATCTGAGAGGAGCCACAAATTTCCTTCCACCCAGCGTTCCCCCAAGTCTCCTGATAAAAATGATACCTCGCTTGTGTGGGTAGGCCTAGCGCCCGCGACAGGAAACGCCCCAAAGGCCAACGTGGACACATCCAAATTTTTGGAAGAAAACAGAGGTGTTTTTGGCAAAGTGCCTACCTGTAGATTTTGGCCTCTAGCTCAGCCGGCACCTAGGGAAACCTACCAAACCTGTGCATTTCTGAAAACTAGAGACGTAGGGGAATCCAAGATAGGGTGACTTGCGGGGCTCGGACCAGGTTCTGTTACCCAGAATCCTTTGCAAACCTCAAAATTTGGCTAAAAAAAACACATGTTCCTCACATTTCTGTGGCAGAAAGTTCTGGAATCTGAGAGGAGCCACAAATTTCCTTCCACCCAGCGTTCCCCCAAGTCTCCCGATAAAAATGATACCTCACTTGTGTGGGTAGGCCTAGCGCCCGCGACAGGAAACGCCCCAAAGCGCAACGTGGACACATCCACATTTTTTGAAGAAAACAGAGGTGTTTTTTGCGAAGTGCCTACCTGTAGATTTTGGCCTCTAGCTCAGCCGGCACCTAGGGAAACCTACCAAACCTGTGCATTTCGGAAAACTAGAGACCTAGGGGAATCCAAGATGGGGTGACTTGCGGGGCTCGGACCAGGTTCTGTTACCCAGAATCCTTTGCAAACCTCAAAATGTGGCTAAAAAAACACATGTTCCTCACATTTCTGTGGCAGAAAGTTCTGGAATCTGAGAGGAGCCACAAATTTCCTTCCACCCAGCGTTCCCCCAAATCTCCCGATAAAAATGATACCTCACTTGTGTGGGTAGGCCTAGCGCCCGCGACAGGAAACGCCCCAAAGCGCAACGTGGACACATCCAAATTTTTGGAAGAAAACAGAGGTGTTTTTTACGAAGTGCCTACCTGTAGATTTTGGCCTCTAGCTCAGCCGGCACCTAGGGAAACCTACCAAACCTGTGCATTTCTGAAAACTAGAGACCTAGGGGAATCCAAGGAGGGGTGACTTGCGGGGCTCGGACCAGGTTCTGTTACCCAGAATCCTTTGCAAACCTCAAAATTTGGCTAAAAAAACACATGTTTCTCACATTTCTTTGGCACAAAGTTCTGGAATCTGAGAGGAGCCACAAATTTCCTTCCACCCAGCGTTCCCCCAAGTCTCCCGATAAAAATCATACCTCACTTGTGTGGGTAGGCCTAGCGCCCGCGACAGGAAACACCCCAAAGCACAACGTGGACACATCCAAATTTTTGGAAGAAAACAGAGGTGTTTTTTGCGAAGTGCCTACCTGTAGATTTTGGCCTCTAGCTCAGCCGGCACCTAGGGAAACCTACCTAACCTGTGCATTTCTGAAAACTAGAGACCTAGGGGAATCTAAGGAGGGGTGACTTGCGGGGCTCAGACCAGGTTCTGTTACCCAGAATCCTTTGCAAACCTCAAAATGTGGCTAAAAAAACACATGTTCCACACATTTCTGTGGCAGAAAGTTCTGGAATCTGAGAGGAGCCACAAATTTCCTTCCTCCCAGCGTTCCCCCAAGTCTCCCGATAAAAATTATACCTCGATTGTGTGGGTAGGCCTAGCGCCCGCGACAGGAAACGCCCCAAAGCCCAACGTGGACACATCCACATTTTTGGAAGAAAACAGAGGTGTTTATTGCGAAGTGCCTACCTGTAGATTTTGGCCTCTAGCTCAGCCGGCACCTAGGGAAACCTACCAAACCTGTGCATTTCTGAAAACTAGAGAACTAGGGGAATCCAAGATGGGGTGTCTTGCGGGGCTCGGACCAGGTTCTGTTACCCAGAATCCTTTGCAAACCTCAAAATTTGGCTAAAAACACACATGTTCCTCACATTTCTGTGGCAGAAAGTTCTGGAATCTGAGAGGAGCCACAAATTTCCTTCCACCCAGCGTTCCCCCAAGTCTCCCGATAAAAATGATACCTCACTTGTGTGGGTAGGCCTGGCGCCCGCGACAGGAAACGCCCCAAAGGCCAACGTGGACACATCCAAATTTTTGGAAGAAAACAGAGGTGTTTTTGGCAAAGTGCCTACCTGTAGATTTTGGCCTCTAACTCAGCCGGCACCTAGGGAAACCTACCAAACCTGTGCATTTCTGAAAACTAGAGACGTAGGGGAATCCAAGATAGGGTGTCTTGCGGGGCTCGGACCAGGTTCTGTTACCCAGAATCCTTTGCAAACCTCAAAATTTGGCTAAAAACACACATGTTCCTCACATTTCTGTGGCAGAAAGTTCTGGAATCTGAGAGGAGCCACAAATTTCATTCCACCCAGCGTTCCCCCAAGTCTCCCGATAAAAATGATACCTCACCTGTGTGGGTAGGCCTAGCGCCCGCGACAGGAAACGCCCCAAAGCGCAACATGGACACATCCAAATTTTTGGAAGAAAACAGAGGTGTTTTTTGCGAAGTGCCTACCTGTAGATTTTGGCCTCTAGCTCAGCCGGCACCTAGGGAAACCTACCAAACCTGTGCATTTCTGAAAACTAGAGACCTAGGGGAATCCAAGGAGGGGTGACTTGCGGGGCTCGGACCAGGTTCTGTTACCCAGAATACTTTGCAAACCTCAAAATTTGGCTAAAAAAACACATGTTTCTCACATTTCTTTGGCAGAAAGTTCTGGAATCTGAGAGGAGCCACAAATTTCCTTCCACCCAGCGTTCCCCCAAGTCTCCCGATAAAAATCATACCTCACTTGTGTGGGTAGGCCTAGCGCCCGCGACAGGAAACACCCCAAAGCGCAACGTGGACACATCCACATTTTTGGAAGAAAACAGAGGTGTTTTTTGCGAAGTGCCTACCTGTAGATTTTGGCCTCTAGCTCAGCCGGCACCTAGGGAAACCTACCAAACGTGTGCATTTCTGAAAACTAGAGAACTAGGGAAATCCAAGATGGGGTGTCTTGCGGGGCTCGGACCAGGTTCTGTTACCCAGAATCCTTTGCAAACCTCAAAATTTGGCTAAAAACACACATGTTCCTCACATTTCTGTGGCAGAAAGTTCTGGAATCTGAGAGGAGCCACATATTTCCTTCCACCCAGCGTTCCCCCAAGTCTCCCGATAAAAATGATACCTCACTTGTGTGGGTAGGCCTGGCGCCCGCGACAGGAAACGCCCCAAAGCGCAACGTGGACACATCCACATTTTTGAAAGAAAACAGAGGTATTTTTTGTGAAGTGCCTACCTGTAAATGTTGGCCTCTAGCTCAGCCGGCACCTAGGGAAACCTACCAAACCTGTGCATTTCTGAAAACTAGAGACCTAGGGGAATCCGAGGAGGGGTGACTTACGGGGCTCGGACCAGGTTCTGTTACCCAGAATCCTTTGCAAACCTCAAAATGTGGCTAAAAAAACACATGTTCCTCACATTTCTGTAGCAGAAAGTTCTGGAATCTGAGAGGAGCCACAAATTTCCTTCCACCCAGCGTTCCCCCAAGTCTCCTGATAAAAATGACACCTCACTTGTGTGGGTAGGCCTAGCGCCCGTGACAGGAAACGCCCCAAAGCACAACGTGGACACATCCAAATTTTTGGAAGAAAACAGAGGTGTTTTTTGCGAAGTGCCTACCTGTAGATTTTGGCCTCTAGCTCAGCCGGCACCTAGGGAAACCTACCAAACCTGTGCATTTCTGAAAACTAGAGACCTAGGGGAATCCAAGATGGGGTGACTTGCGGGGCTCGGACCAGGTTCTGTTATACAGAATCCTTTGCAAACCTCAAAATTTGGCTAAAAAAACACATGTTCCTCACATTTCTGTGGCAGAAAGTTCTGGAATCTGAGAGGAGCCACAAATTTCCTTCCACCCAGCGTCCCCCCAAGTCTCCCGATAAAAATGATACCTCACTTGTGTGGGTAGGCATAGCGCCAGCGACAGGAAACGCACCAAAGCGCAACATGGACACATACAAATTTTTGGAATAAACAGAGGTGTTTTTTGCGAAGGGCATACCTGTAGATTTTGGCCTCTAGCTCTGCCGGCACCTAGGGAAACCTACCAAACCTGTGCATTTCTGAAAACTAGAGACCTAGGGAAATCCAAGGAGGGGTGACTTGCGGGGCTCGGACCAGGTTCTGTTACCCAGAATCCTTTGCAAACCTCAACATTTGGCTAAAAAAACACATGTTCCTCAAATTTCTGCTGCAGAAAGTTCTGGAATCTGAGAGGAGCCACAAATTTCCTTCCACCCAGCGTTCCCCCAAGTCTCCCGATCAAAATGATACCTCACTTGTGTGGGTAGGCCTAGCGCCCGCGACAGGAAACGCCCCAAAGCACAACATAGACACATCCACATTTTTGGAAGAAAACAGAGGTGTTTTTTGCGAAGTGCCTACCTGTAGATTTTGGCCTCTAGCTCAGCCGGCACCTAGGGAAACCTACCAAACCTGTGCATTTCTGAAAACTAGAGACCTAGGGGAATCTAAGGAGTGGTGACTTGCGGGGCTCGGACCAGGTTCTGTTACCCAGAATCCTTTGCAAACCTCAAAATTTTGCTAAAAAAACACATGTTCCTCACATTTCTGTGGCAGAAAGTTCTGGAATCTGAGAGGAGCCACAAATTTCCTTCCATTCAGCGTTCCCCCAAGTCTCCCGATAAAAATGATACCTCACTTGTGTGGCTAGGCCTAGCGCCCGTGACAGGAAACGTCCCAAAGCGCAACGTGGACACATCCAAATTTTTGGAAGAAAACAGAGGTATTTTTTGTGAAGTGCCTACCTGTAGATTGTGGCCTCTAGCTCAGCCGGCACCTAGGGAAACCTACCAAACCTGTGCATTTCTGACAACTAGAGACCTAGGGGAATCCAAGGAGGGGTGACTTGCGGGGCTCGGACCAGGTTCTGTTACCCAGAATCCTTTGCAAACCTCAAAATGTGGCTAAAAAAACACATATTCCTCACATTTCTGTGGCAGAAAGTTCTGAAATCTGAGAGGAGCCACAAATTTCCTTCCACCCAGCGTTCCCCCAAGTCGCCCGATCGAAATGATACCTCACTTGTGTGGGTAGGCCTAGCGTCCGCGACAGGAAACGCCCCAAAGGCCAACGTGGACACATCCAAATTTTTGGAAGAAAACATAGGTATTTTTGGCAAAGTGCCTACCTGTAGATTTTGGCCTCTAGCTCAGCCGGCACCTAGGGAAACCTACCAAACCTGTGCATTTCTGAAAACTAGAGACGTAGGGGAATCCAAGATAGGGTGACTTGCGGGGCTCGGACCAGGTTCTGTTACCCAGAATCCTTTGCAAACCTCAAAATTTGGCTAAAAAAACCACATGTTCCTCACATTTCTGTGGCAGAAAGTTCTGGAATCTGAGAGGAGCCACAAATTTCCTTCCACCCAGCGTTCCCCCAAGTCTCCCGATAAAAATGATACCTCACTTGTGTGGGTAGGCCTAGCGCCCGCGACAGGAAACGCCCCAAAGCGCAACGTGGACACATCCACATTTTTTGAAGAAAACAGAGGTGTTTTTTGCGAAGTGCCTACCTGTAGATTTTGGCCTCTAGCTCAGCCGGCACCTAGGGAAACCTACCAAACCTGTGCATTTCTGAAAACTAGAGACCTAGGGGAATCCAAGATGGGGTGACTTGCGGGGCTCGGACCAGGTTCTGTTACCCAGAATCCTTTGCAAACCTCAAAATGTGGCTAAAAAAACACATGTTCCTCACATTTCTGTGGCAGAAAGTTCTGGAATCTGAGAGGAGCCACAAATTTCCTTCCACCCAGCGTTCCCCCAAGTCTCCTGATAAAAATGATACCTCGCTTGTGTGGGTAGGCCTAGCGCCCGCGACAGGAAACGCCCCAAAGGCCAACGTGGACACATCCAAATTTTTGGAAGAAAACAGAGGTGTTTTTGGCAAAGTGCCTACCTGTAGATTTTGGCCTCTAGCTCAGCCGGCACCTAGGGAAACCTACCAAACCTGTGCATTTCTGAAAACTAGAGACGTAGGGGAATCCAAGATAGGGTGACTTGCGGGGCTCGGACCAGGTTCTGTTACCCAGAATCCTTTGCAAACCTCAAAATTTGGCTAAAAAAAACACATGTTCCTCACATTTCTGTGGCAGAAAGTTCTGGAATCTGAGAGGAGCCACAAATTTCCTTCCACCCAGCGTTCCCCCAAGTCTCCCGATAAAAATGATACCTCACTTGTGTGGGTAGGCCTAGCGCCCGCGACAGGAAACGCCCCAAAGCGCAACGTGGACACATCCACATTTTTTGAAGAAAACAGAGGTGTTTTTTGCGAAGTGCCTACCTGTAGATTTTGGCCTCTAGCTCAGCCGGCACCTAGGGAAACCTACCAAACCTGTGCATTTCGGAAAACTAGAGACCTAGGGGAATCCAAGATGGGGTGACTTGCGGGGCTCGGACCAGGTTCTGTTACCCAGAATCCTTTGCAAACCTCAAAATGTGGCTAAAAAAACACATGTTCCTCACATTTCTGTGGCAGAAAGTTCTGGAATCTGAGAGGAGCCACAAATTTCCTTCCACCCAGCGTTCCCCCAAATCTCCCGATAAAAATGATACCTCACTTGTGTGGGTAGGCCTAGCGCCCGCGACAGGAAACGCCCCAAAGCGCAACGTGGACACATCCAAATTTTTGGAAGAAAACAGAGGTGTTTTTTACGAAGTGCCTACCTGTAGATTTTGGCCTCTAGCTCAGCCGGCACCTAGGGAAACCTACCAAACCTGTGCATTTCTGAAAACTAGAGACCTAGGGGAATCCAAGGAGGGGTGACTTGCGGGGCTCGGACCAGGTTCTGTTACCCAGAATCCTTTGCAAACCTCAAAATTTGGCTAAAAAAACACATGTTTCTCACATTTCTTTGGCACAAAGTTCTGGAATCTGAGAGGAGCCACAAATTTCCTTCCACCCAGCGTTCCCCCAAGTCTCCCGATAAAAATCATACCTCACTTGTGTGGGTAGGCCTAGCGCCCGCGACAGGAAACACCCCAAAGCACAACGTGGACACATCCAAATTTTTGGAAGAAAACAGAGGTGTTTTTTGCGAAGTGCCTACCTGTAGATTTTGGCCTCTAGCTCAGCCGGCACCTAGGGAAACCTACCTAACCTGTGCATTTCTGAAAACTAGAGACCTAGGGGAATCTAAGGAGGGGTGACTTGCGGGGCTCAGACCAGGTTCTGTTACCCAGAATCCTTTGCAAACCTCAAAATGTGGCTAAAAAAACACATGTTCCACACATTTCTGTGGCAGAAAGTTCTGGAATCTGAGAGGAGCCACAAATTTCCTTCCTCCCAGCGTTCCCCCAAGTCTCCCGATAAAAATTATACCTCGATTGTGTGGGTAGGCCTAGCGCCCGCGACAGGAAACGCCCCAAAGCCCAACGTGGACACATCCACATTTTTGGAAGAAAACAGAGGTGTTTATTGCGAAGTGCCTACCTGTAGATTTTGGCCTCTAGCTCAGCCGGCACCTAGGGAAACCTACCAAACCTGTGCATTTCTGAAAACTAGAGAACTAGGGGAATCCAAGATGGGGTGTCTTGCGGGGCTCGGACCAGGTTCTGTTACCCAGAATCCTTTGCAAACCTCAAAATTTGGCTAAAAACACACATGTTCCTCACATTTCTGTGGCAGAAAGTTCTGGAATCTGAGAGGAGCCACAAATTTCCTTCCACCCAGCGTTCCCCCAAGTCTCCCGATAAAAATGATACCTCACTTGTGTGGGTAGGCCTGGCGCCCGCGACAGGAAACGCCCCAAAGGCCAACGTGGACACATCCAAATTTTTGGAAGAAAACAGAGGTGTTTTTGGCAAAGTGCCTACCTGTAGATTTTGGCCTCTAACTCAGCCGGCACCTAGGGAAACCTACCAAACCTGTGCATTTCTGAAAACTAGAGACGTAGGGGAATCCAAGATAGGGTGTCTTGCGGGGCTCGGACCAGGTTCTGTTACCCAGAATCCTTTGCAAACCTCAAAATTTGGCTAAAAACACACATGTTCCTCACATTTCTGTGGCAGAAAGTTCTGGAATCTGAGAGGAGCCACAAATTTCATTCCACCCAGCGTTCCCCCAAGTCTCCCGATAAAAATGATACCTCACCTGTGTGGGTAGGCCTAGCGCCCGCGACAGGAAACGCCCCAAAGCGCAACATGGACACATCCAAATTTTTGGAAGAAAACAGAGGTGTTTTTTGCGAAGTGCCTACCTGTAGATTTTGGCCTCTAGCTCAGCCGGCACCTAGGGAAACCTACCAAACCTGTGCATTTCTGAAAACTAGAGACCTAGGGGAATCCAAGGAGGGGTGACTTGCGGGGCTCGGACCAGGTTCTGTTACCCAGAATACTTTGCAAACCTCAAAATTTGGCTAAAAAAACACATGTTTCTCACATTTCTTTGGCAGAAAGTTCTGGAATCTGAGAGGAGCCACAAATTTCCTTCCACCCAGCGTTCCCCCAAGTCTCCCGATAAAAATCATACCTCACTTGTGTGGGTAGGCCTAGCGCCCGCGACAGGAAACACCCCAAAGCGCAACGTGGACACATCCACATTTTTGGAAGAAAACAGAGGTGTTTTTTGCGAAGTGCCTACCTGTAGATTTTGGCCTCTAGCTCAGCCGGCACCTAGGGAAACCTACCAAACGTGTGCATTTCTGAAAACTAGAGAACTAGGGAAATCCAAGATGGGGTGTCTTGCGGGGCTCGGACCAGGTTCTGTTACCCAGAATCCTTTGCAAACCTCAAAATTTGGCTAAAAACACACATGTTCCTCACATTTCTGTGGCAGAAAGTTCTGGAATCTGAGAGGAGCCACATATTTCCTTCCACCCAGCGTTCCCCCAAGTCTCCCGATAAAAATGATACCTCACTTGTGTGGGTAGGCCTGGCGCCCGCGACAGGAAACGCCCCAAAGCGCAACGTGGACACATCCACATTTTTGAAAGAAAACAGAGGTATTTTTTGTGAAGTGCCTACCTGTAAATGTTGGCCTCTAGCTCAGCCGGCACCTAGGGAAACCTACCAAACCTGTGCATTTCTGAAAACTAGAGACCTAGGGGAATCCGAGAAGGGGTGACTTACGGGGCTCGGACCAGGTTCTGTTACCCAGAATCCTTTGCAAACCTCAAAATGTGGCTAAAAAAACACATGTTCCTCACATTTCTGTAGCAGAAAGTTCTGGAATCTGAGAGGAGCCACAAATTTCCTTCCACCCAGCGTTCCCCCAAGTCTCCTGATAAAAATGACACCTCACTTGTGTGGGTAGGCCTAGCGCCCGTGACAGGAAACGCCCCAAAGCACAACGTGGACACATCCAAATTTTTGGAAGAAAACAGAGGTGTTTTTTGCGAAGTGCCTACCTGTAGATTTTGGCCTCTAGCTCAGCCGGCACCTAGGGAAACCTACCAAACCTGTGCATTTCTGAAAACTAGAGACCTAGGGGAATCCAAGATGGGGTGACTTGCGGGGCTCGGACCAGGTTCTGTTATACAGAATCCTTTGCAAACCTCAAATTTTGGCTAAAAAAACACATGTTCCTCACATTTCTGTGGCAGAAAGTTCTGGAATCTGAGAGGAGCCACAAATTTCCTTCCACCCAGCGTCCCCCCAAGTCTCCCGATAAAAATGATACCTCACTTGTGTGGGTAGGCATAGCGCCAGCGACAGGAAACGCACCAAAGCGCAACATGGACACATACAAATTTTTGGAATAAACAGAGGTGTTTTTTGCGAAGGGCATACCTGTAGATTTTGGCCTCTAGCTCTGCCGGCACCTAGGGAAACCTACCAAACCTGTGCATTTCTGAAAACTAGAGACCTAGGGAAATCCAAGGAGGGGTGACTTGCGGGGCTCGGACCAGGTTCTGTTACCCAGAATCCTTTGCAAACCTCAACATTTGGCTAAAAAAACACATGTTCCTCAAATTTCTGCGGCAGAAAGTTCTGGAATCTGAGAGGAGCCACAAATTTCCTTCCACCCAGCGTTCCCCCAAGTCTCCCGATCAAAATGATACCTCACTTGTGTGGGTAGGCCTAGCGCCCGCGACAGGAAACGCCCCAAAGCACAACATAGACACATCCACATTTTTGGAAGAAAACAGAGGTGTTTTTTGCGAAGTGCCTACCTGTAGATTTTGGCCTCTAGCTCAGCCGGCACCTAGGGAAACCTACCAAACCTGTGCATTTCTGAAAACTAGAGACCTAGGGGAATCTAAGGAGTGGTGACTTGCGGGGCTCGGACCAGGTTCTGTTACCCAGAATCCTTTGCAAACCTCAAAATTTCGCTAAAAAAACACATGTTCCTCACATTTCTGTGGCAGAAAGTTCTGGAATCTGAGAGGAGCCACAAATTTCCTTCCATTCAGCGTTCCCCCAAGTCTCCCGATAAAAATGATACCTCACTTGTGTGGCTAGGCCTAGCGCCCGTGACAGGAAACGTCCCAAAGCGCAACGTGGACACATCCAAATTTTTGGAAGAAAACAGAGGTATTTTTTGTGAAGTGCCTACCTGTAGATTGTGGCCTCTAGCTCAGCCGGCACCTAGGGAAACCTACCAAACCTGTGCATTTCTGACAACTAGAGAGCTAGGGGAATCCAAGGAGGGGTGACTTGCGGGGCTCGGACCAGGTTCTGTTACCCAGAATCCTTTGCAAACCTCAAAATGTGGCTAAAAAAACACATATTCCTCACATTTCTGTGGCAGAAAGTTCTGAAATCTGAGAGGAGCCACAAATTTCCTTCCACCCAGCGTTCCCCCAAGTCGCCCGATCGAAATGATACCTCACTTGTGTGGGTAGGCCTAGCGTCCGCGACAGGAAACGCCCCAAAGGCCAACGTGGACACATCCAAATTTTTGGAAGAAAACAGAGGTGTTTTTGGCAAAGTGCCTACCTGTAGATTTTGGCCTCTAGCTCAGCCGGCACCTAGGGAAACCTACCAAACCTGTGCATTTCTGAAAACTAGAGACGTAGGGGAATCCAAGATAGGGTGACTTGCGGGGCTCGGACCAGGTTCTATTACCCAGAATCCTTTGCAAACCTCAAAATTTGGCTAAAAAAAACACATGTTCCTCACATTTCTGTGGCAGAAAGTTCTGGAATCTGAGAGGAGCCACAAATTTCCTTCCACCCAGCGTTCCCCCAAGTCTCCCGATAAAAATGATACCTCACTTGTGTGGGTAGGCCTAGCGCCCGCGACAGGAAACGCCCCAAAGCGCAACGTGGACACATCCACATTTTTTGAAGAAAACAGAGGTGTTTTTTGCGAAGTGCCTACCTGTAGATTTTGGCCTCTAGCTCAGCCGGCACCTAGGGAAACCTACCAAACCTGTGCATTTCTGAAAACTAGAGACCTAGGGGAATCCAAGATAGGGTGACTTGCGGGGCTCGGACCAGGTTCTGTTACCCAGAATCCTTTGCAAACCTCAAAATGTGGCTAAAAAAACACATGTTCCTCACATTTCTGTGGCAGAAAGTTCTGGAATCTGAGAGGAGCCACAAATTTCCTTCCACCCAGCGTTCCCCCAAGTCTCCTGATAAAAATGATACCTCACTTGTGTGGGTAGGCCTAGCGCCCGCGACAGGAAACGCCCCAAAGGCCAACGTGGACACATCCAAATTTTTGGAAGAAAACAGAGGTGTTTTTGGCAAAGTGCCTACCTGTAGATTTTGGCCTCTAGCTCAGCCGGCACCTAGGGAAACCTACCAAACCTGTGCATTTCTGAAAACTAGAGACGTAGGGGAATCCAAGATAGGGTGACTTGCGGGGCTCGGACCAGGTTCTGTTACCCAGAATCCTTTGCAAACCTCAAAATTTGGCTAAAAAAAACACATGTTCCTCACATTTCTGTGGCAGAAAGTTCTGGAATCTGAGAGGAGCCACAAATTTCCTTCCACCCAGCGTTCCCCCAAATCTCCCGATAAAAATGATACCTCACTTGTGTGGGTAGGCCTAGCGCCCGCGACAGGAAACGCCCCAAAGAGCAACGTGGACACATCCAAATTTTTGGAAGAAAACAGAGGTGTTTTTTACGAAGTGCCTACCTGTAGATTTTGGCCTCTAGCTCAGCCGGCACCTAGGGAAACCTACCATACCTGTGCATTTCTGAAAACTAGAGACCTAGGGGAATCCAAGGAGGGGTGACTTGCGGGGCTCGGACCAGGTTCTGTTACCCAGAATCCTTTGCAAACCTCAAAATTTGGCTAAAAAAACACATGTTTCTCACATTTCTTTGGCACAAAGTTCTGGAATCTGAGAGGAGCCACAAATTTCCTTCCACCCAGCGTTCCCTCAAGTCTCCCGATAAAAATCATACCTCACTTGTGTGGGTAGGCCTAGCGCCCGCGACAGGAAACACCCCAAAGCACAACGTGGACACATCCAAATTTTTGGAAGAAAACAGAGGTGTTTTTTGCGAAGTGCCTACCTGTAGATTTTGGCCTCTAGCTCAGCCGGCACCTAGGGAAACCTACCTAACCTGTGCATTTCTGAAAACTAGAGACCTAGGGGAATCTAAGGAGGGGTGACTTGCGGGGCTCAGACCAGGTTCTGTTACCCAGAATCCTTTGCAAACCTCAAAATGTGGCTAAAAAAACACATGTTCCTCACATTTCTGTGGCAGAAAGTTCTGGAATCTGAGAGGAGCCACAAATTTCCTTCCACCCAGCGTTCCCCCAAGTCTCCCGATAAAAATTATACCTCGATTGTGTGGGTAGGCCTAGCGCCCGCAACAGGAAACGCCCCAAAGCCCAACGTGGACACATCCACATTTTTGGAAGAAAACAGAGGTGTTTATTGCGAAGTGCCTACCTGTAGATTTTGGCCTCTAGCTCAGCCGGCACCTAGGGAAACCTACCAAACCTGTGCATTTCTGAAAACTAGAGAACTAGGGGAATCCAAGATGGGGTGTCTTGCGGGGCTCGGACCAGGTTCTGTTACCCAGAATCCTTTGCAAACCTCAAAATTTGGCTAAAAACACACATGTTCCTCACATTTCTGTGGCAGAAAGTTCTGGAATCTGAGAGGAGCCACAAATTTCCTTCCACCCAGCGTTCCCCCAAGTCTCCCGATAAAAATGATACCTCACTTGTGTGGGTAGGCCTGGCGCCCGCGACAGGAAACGCCCCAAAGGCCAACGTGGACACATCCAAATTTTTGGAAGAAAACAGAGGTGTTTTTGGCAAAGTGCCTACCTGTAGATTTTGGCCTCTAACTCAGCCGGCACCTAGGGAAACCTACCAAACCTGTGCATTTCTGAAAACTAGAGACGTAGGGGAATCCAAGATAGGGTGTCTTGCGGGGCTCGGACCAGGTTCTGTTACCCAGAATCCTTTGCAAACCTCAAAATTTGGCTAAAAACACACATGTTCCTCACATTTCTGTGGCAGAAAGTTCTGGAATCTGAGAGGAGCCACAAATTTCCTTCCACCCAGCGTTCCCCCAAGTCTCCCGATAAAAATGATTCCTCACCTGTGTGGGTAGGCCTAGCGCCCGCGACAGGAAACGCCCCAAAGCGCAACGTGGACACATCCAAATTTTTTGAAGAAAACAGAGGTGTTTTTTGCGAAGTGCCTACCTGTAGATTTTGGCCTCTAGCTCAGCCGGCACCTAGGGAAACCTACCAAACCTGTGCATTTCTGAAAACTAGAGACCTAGGGGACTCCAAGGAGGGGTGACTTGCAGGGCTCGGACCAGGTTCTGTTACCCAGAATCCTTTGCAAACCTCAAAATTTGGCTAAAAAAACACATGTTTCTCACATTTCTTTGGCAGAAAGTTCTGGAATCTGAGAGGAGCCACAAATGTCCTTCCACCCAGCGTTCCCCCAAGTCTCCCGATAAAAATGATACCTCACTTGTGTGGGTAGGCCTAGTGCCCGCGACAGGAAACGCCCCAAAGCGCAACGTGGACACATCCAAATTTTGGGAAGAAAACAGAGGTGTTTTTTGCGAAGTGTCTACCTGTAGATTTTGGCCTGTAGCTCAGCCGGCACCTAGGGAAACCTACCAAACCTGTGCATTTCTGAAAACTAGAGACCTAGCGGAATCCAAGATGGGGTGACTTGCGGGGCTCGGACCAGGTTCTGTTACCCAGAATCCTTTGCAAACCTCAAAATTTGGCTAAAAAAACACATGTTCCTCACATTTCTGTGGCAGGAAGTCCTGGAATCTGAGAGGAGCCACAAATTTCCTTCCACCCAGCGTTCCCCCAAGTCTCCCGATAAAAATGATACCTCACTTGTGTGGGTAGGCCTAGCGCCCACGACAGGAAACGCCCCGAAGCGCAACATGGACACATCCAAATTTTTGGAAGAAAACAGAGGTATTTTTTGTGAAGTGCCTACCTGTAGATTTTGGCCTCTAGCTCAGCCGGCACCTAGGGAAACCTACCAAACCTGTGCATTTCTGAAAACTAGAGACCTAGGGGAATCCAAGATGGGGTGACTTGCGGGGCTCGGACCAGGTTCTGTTACCCAGAATCCTTTGCAAACCTCAAAATTTGGCTAAAAAAACACATGTTCCTCACATTTCTGTGGCAGAAAGTTCTGGAATCTGAGAGGAGCCACAAATTTCCTTCCACCCAGCGTTCCCCCAAATCTCCCGATAAAAATGATACCTCACTTGTGTGGGTAGGCCTAGCGCCCGCGACAGGAAACGCCCCAAAGCGCAACGTGGACACATCCAAATTTTTGGAAGAAAACAGAGGTGTTTTTTGCGAAGAGCCTACCTGTAGATTTTGGCCTCTAGCTCAGCCGGCACCTAGGTAAACCTACCAAACCTGTGCATTTCTGAAAACTAGAGACCTAGGGGAATCCAAGGAGGGGTGACTTGCAGGGCTCGGACCAGGTTCTGTTACCCAGAATCCTTTGCAAACCTCAAAATTTGGCTAAAAAAACACATGTTTCTCACATTTCTTTGGCAGAAAGTTCTGGAATCTGAGAGGAGCCACAAATTTCCTTCCACCCAGCGTTCCCCCAAGTCTCCCGATAAAAATGATACCTCACCTGTGTGGGTAGGCCTAGCGCCCGCGACAGGAAACACCCCAAAGCGCAACGTGGACACATCCACATTTTTGGAAGAAAACAGAGGTGTTTTTTGCGAAGTGCCTACCTGTAGATTTTGGCCTCTAGCTCAGCCGGCACCTAGGGAAACCTACCAAACCTGTGCATTTCTGAAAACTAGAGACCTAGGGGAATCCAAGATGGGGTGACTTGCGGGGCTCGGACCAGGTTCTGTTACCCAGAATCCTTTGCAAACCTCAAAATTTGGCTAAAAAAACACATGTTCCTCACATTTCTGTGGCAGAAAGTTCTGGAATCTGAGAGGAGCCACAAATTTTCTTCCACCCAGCGTTCCCCGAAGTCTCCCGATAAAAATGATACCTCACTTGTGTGGGTAGGCCTAGCGCCCGCGACAGGAAACGCCCCAAAGCGCAACGTGGACACATCCACATTTTTTGAAGAAAACAGAGGTGTTTTTTGCGAAGTGCCTACCTGTAGATTTTGGCCTCTAGCTCAGCCGGCACCTAGGGAAACCTACCAAACCTGTGCATTTCTGAAAACTAGAGACCTAGGGGAATCCAAGATGGGGTGACTTGCGGGGCTCGGACCAGGTTCTGTTACCCAGAATCCTTTGCAAACCTCAAAATGTGGCTAAAAAAACACATGTTCCTCACATTTCTGTGGCAGAAAGTTCTGGAATCTGAGAGGAGCCACAAATTTACTTCCACCCAGCGTTCCCCCAAGTCTCCTGATAAAAATGATACCTCACTTGTGTGGGTAGGCCTAGCGCCCGCGACAGGAAACGCCCCAAAGGCCAACGTGGACACATCCAAATTTTTGGAAGAAAACAGAGGTGTTTTTGGCAAAGTGCCTACCTGTAGATTTTGGCCTCTAGCTCAGCCGGCACCTAGGGAAACCTACCAAACCTGTGCATTTCTGAAAACTAGAGACGTAGGGGAATCCAAGATAGGGTGACTTGCGGGGCTCGGACCAGGTTCTGTTACCCAGAATCCTTTGCAAACCTCAAAATTTGGCTAAAAAAAACACATGTTCCTCACATTTCTGTGGCAGAAAGTTCTGGAATCTGAGAGGAGCCACAAATTTCCTTCCACCCAGCGTTCCCCCAAGTCTCCCGATAAAAATGATACCTCACTTGTGTGGGTAGGCCTAGTGCCCGCGACAGGAAACGCCCCAAAGCGCAACGTGGACACATCCACATTTTTTGAAGAAAACAGAGGTGTTTTTTGCGAAGTGCCTACCTGTAGATTTTGGCCTCTAGCTCAGCCGGCACCTAGGGAAACCTACCAAACCTGTGCATTTCTGAAAACTAGAGACCTAGGGGAATCCAAGATGGGGTGACTTGCGGGGCTCGGACCAGGTTCTGTTACCCAGAATCCTTTGCAAACCTCAAAATGTGGCTAAAAAAACTCATGTTCCTCACATTTCTGTGGCAGAAAGTTCTGGAATCTGAGAGGAGCCACAAATTTCCTTCCACCCAGCGTTCCCCCAAATCTCCCGATAAAAATGATACCTCACTTGTGTGGGTAGGCCTAGCGCCCGCAACAGGAAACGCCCCAAAGCGCAACGTGGACACATCCAAATTTTTGGAAGAAAACAGAGGTGTTTTTTACGAAGTGCCTACCTGTAGATTTTGGCCTCTAGCTCAGCCGGCACCTAGGGAAACCTACCAAACCTGTGCATTTCTGAAAACTAGAGACCTAGGGGAATCCAAGGAGGGGTGACTTGCGGGGCTCGGACCAGGTTCTGTTACCCAGAATCCTTTGCAAACCTCAAAATTTGGCTAAAAAAACACATGTTTCTCACATTTCTTTGGCACAAAGTTCTGGAATCTGAGAGGAGCCACAAATTTCCTTCCACCCAGCGTTCCCCCAAGTCTCCCGATAAAAATCATACCTCACTTGTGTGGGTAGGCCTAGCGCCCGCGACAGGAAACACCCCAAAGCACAACGTGGAGACATCCAAATTTTTGGAAGAAAACAGAGGTGTTTTTTGCGAAGTGCCTACCTGTAGATTTTGGCCTCTAGCTCAGCCGGCACCTAGGGAAACCTACCTAACCTTTGCATTTCTGAAAACTAGAGACCTAGGGGAATCTAAGGAGGGGTGACTTGCGGGGCTCAGACCAGGTTCTGTTACCCAGAATCCTTTGCAAACCTCAAAATGTGGCTAAAAAAACACATGTTCCTCACATTTCTGTGGCAGAAAGTTCTGGAATCTGAGAGGAGCCACAAATTTCCTTCCACCCAGCGTTCCCCCAAGTCTCCCGATAAAAATTATACCTCACTTGTGTGGGTAGGCCTAGCGCCCGCGACAGGAAACGCCCCAAAGCCCAACGTGGACACATCCACATTTTTGGAAGAAAACAGAGGTGTTTATTGCGAAGTGCCTACCTGTAGATTTTGGCCTCTAGCTCAGCCGGCACCTAGGGAAACCTACCAAACCTGTGCATTTCTGAAAACTAGAGAACTAGGGGAATCCAAGATGGGGTGTCTTGCGGGGCTCGGACCAGGTTCTGTTACCCAGAATCCTTTGCAAACCTCAAAATTTGGCTAAAAACACACATGTTCCTCACATTTCTGTGGCAGAAAGTTCTGGAATCTGAGAGGAGCCACAAATTTCCTTCCACCCAGCGTTCCCCCAAGTCTCCCGATAAAAATGATACCTCACTTGTGTGGGTAGGCCTGGCGCCCGCGACAGGAAACGCCCCAAAGGCCAACGTGGACACATCCAAATTTTTTGAAGAAAACAGAGGTGTTTTTGGCAAAGTGCCTACCTGTAGATTTTGGCCTCTAGCTCAGCCGGCACCTAGGGAAACCTACCAAACCTGTGCATTTCTGAAAACTAGAGACGTAGGGGAATCCAAGATAGGGTGACTTGCGGGGCTCGGACCAGGTTCTGTTACCCAGAATCCTTTGCAAACCTCAAAATTTGGCTAAAAAAAACACATGTTCCTCACATTTCTGTGGCAGAAAGTTCTGGAATCTGAGAGGAGCCACAAATTTCCTTCCACCCAGCGTTCCCCCAAGTCTCCCGATAAAAATGATACCTCACTTGTGTGGGTAGGCCTAGCGCCCGCGACAGGAAACGCCCCAAAGCGCAACGTGGACACATCCACATTTTTTGAAGAAAACAGAGGTGTTTTTTGCGAAGTGCCTACCTGTAGATTTTGGCCTCTAGCTCAGCCGGCACCTAGGGAAACCTACCAAACCTGTGCATTTCTGAAAACTAGAGACCTAGGGGAATCCAAGATGGGGTGACTTGCGGGGCTCGGACCAGGTTCTGTTACCCAGAATCCTTTGCAAACCTCAAAATGTGGCTAAAAAAACACATGTTCCTCACATTTCTGTGGCAGAAAGTTCTGGAATCTGAGAGGAGCCACAAATTTCCTTCCACCCAGCGTTCCCCCAAGTCTCCTGATAAAAATGATACCTCACTTGTGTGGGTAGGCCTAGCGCCCGCGACAGGAAATGCCCCAAAGCACAGCGTGGACACATCCAAATTTTTGGAAGAAAACAGAGGTGTTTTTTGCGAAGTGCCTACCTGTAGATTTTGGCCTCTAGCTCAGCCGGCACCTAGGGAAACCTACCAAACCTGTGCATTTCTGAAAACTAGAGACCTAGGGGAATCCAAGATGGGGTGACTTGCGGGGCTCGGACCAGGTTCTGTTATACAGAATCCTTTGCAAACCTCAAAATTTGGCTAAAAAAACACATGTTCCTCACATTTCTGTGGCAGAAAGTTCTGGAATCTGAGAGGAGCCACAAATTTCCTTCCACCCAGCGTCCCCCCAAGTCTCCCGACAAAAATGATACCTCACTTGTGTGGGTAGGCATAGCGCCAGCGACAGGAAACGCACCAAAGCGCAACGTGGACACATACAAATTTTTGGAATAAACAGAGGTGTTTTCTGCGAAGGGCATTCCTGTAGATTTTGGCCTCTAGCTCTGCCGGCACCTAGGGAAACCTACCAAACCTGTGCATTTCTGAAAACTAGAGACCTAGGGAAATCCAAGGAGGGGTGACTTGCAGGGCTCGGACCAGGTTCTGTTACCCAGAATCCTTTGCAAACCTCAACATTTGGCTAAAAAAACACATGTTCCTCAAATTTCTGCGGCAGAAAGTTCTGGAATCTGAGAGGAGCCACAAATTTCCTTCCACCCAGCGTTCCCCCAAGTCTCCCGATCAAAATGATACCTCACTTGTGTGGGTAGGCCTAGCGCCCGCGACAGGAAACGCCCCAAAGCACAACATAGACACATCCACATTTTTGGAAGAAAACAGAGGTGTTTTTTGCGAAGTGCCTACCTGTAGATTTTGGCCTCTAGCTCAGCCGGCACCTAGGGAAACCTACCAAACCTGTGCATTTCTGAAAACTAGAGACCTAGGGGAATCTAAGGAGTGGTGACTTGCGGGGCTCGGACCAGGTTCTGTTACCCAGAATCCTTTGCAAACCTCAAAATTTCGCTAAAAAAACACATGTTCCTCACATTTCTGTGGCAGAAAGTTCTGGAATCTGAGAGGAGCCACAAATTTCCTTCCACTCAGCGTTCCCCCAAGTCTCCCGATAAAAATGATACCTCACTTGAGTGGCTAGGCCTAGCGCCCGTGACAGGAAACGCCCCAAAGCGCAACGTGGACACATCCAAATTTTTGGAAGAAAACAGAGGTATTTTTTGTGAAGTGCCTACCTGTAGATTGTGGCCTCTAGCTCAGCCAGCACCTAGGGAAACCTACCAAACCTGTGCATTTCTGACAACTAGAGACCTAGGGGAATCCAAGGAGGGGTGACTTGCGGGGCTCGGACCAGGTTCTGTTACCCAGAATCCTTTGCAAACCTCAAAATGTGGCTAAAAAAACACATGTTCCTCACATTTCTGTGGCAGAAAGTTCTGGAATCTGAGAGGAGCCACAAATTACCTTCCACCCAGCGTTCCCCCAAGTCGCCCGATCAAAATGATACCTCACTTGTGTGGGTAGGCCTACGTCCGCGACAGGAAACGCCCCAAAGGCCAACGTGGACACATCCAAATTTTTGGAAGAAAACAGAGGTGTTTTTGGCAAAGTGCCTACCTGTAGATTTTGGCCTCTAGCTCAGCCGGCACCTAGGGAAACCTACCAAACCTGTGCATTTCTGAAAACTAGAGACGTAGGGGAATCCAAGATAGGGTGACTTGCGGGGCTCGGACCAGGTTCTGTTACCCAGAATCCTTTGCAAACCTCAAAATTTGGCTAAAAAAACACATGTTCCTCACATTTCTGTGGCAGAAAGTTCTGGAATCTGAGAGGAGCCACAAATTTCCTTCCACCCAGCGATCCCCCAAGTCTCCCGATAAAAATGATACCTCACTTGTGTGGGTAGGCCTAGCGCCCGCGACAGGAAACGCCCCAAAGCGCAACGTGGACACATCCACATATTTTGAAGAAAACAGAGGTGTTTTTGGCGAAGTGCCTACCTGTAGATTTTGGCCTCTAGCTCAGCCGGCACCTAGGGAAACCTACCAAACCTGTGCATTTCTGAAAACTAGAGACCTAGGGGACTCCAAGGAGGGGTGACTTGCGGGGCTCGGACCAGGTTCTGTTACCCAGAATCCTTTGCAAACCTCAAAATTTGGCTAAAAAAACACATGTTTCTCAATTTCTTTGGCAGAAAGTTCTGGAATCTGAGAGGAGCCACAAATGTCCTTCCACCCAGCGTTCCCCCAAGTCTCCCGATAAAAATTATACCTCACTTGTGTGGGTAGGCCTAGTGCCCGCGACAGGAAATGCCCCAAAGCGCAACGTGGACACATCCAAATTTTGGGAAGAAAACAGAGGTGTTTTTTGCGAAGTGTCTACCTGTAGATTTTGGCATGTAGCTCAGCCGGCACCTAGGGAAACCTACCAAACCTGTGCATTTCTGAAAACTAGAGACCTAGGGGAATCCAAGATGGGGTGACTTGCGGAGCTCGGACCAGGTTCTGTTACCCAGAATCCTTTGCAAACCTCAAAATTTGGCTAAAAAAACACATGTTCCTCACATTTCTGTGGCAGAAAGTTCTGGAATCTGAGAGGAGCCACAAATTTCCTTCCACCCAGCGTTCCCCCAAGTCTCCCGATAAAAATTATACCTCACTTGTGTGGGTAGGCCTAGCGCCCGCGACAGGAAACGCCCCAAAGCGCAACATGGACACATCCAAATTTTTGGAAGAAAACAGAGGTATTTTTTGTGAAGTGCCTACCTGTAGATTTTGGCCTCTAGCTCAGCCGGCACCTAGGGAAACCTACCAAACCTGTGCATTTCTGAAAACTAGAGACCTAGGGGAATCCAAGATGGGGTGACTTGCGGGGCTCGGACCAGGTTCTGTTACCCAGAATCCTTTGCAAACCTCAAAATTTGGCTAAAAAAACACATGTTCCTCACATTTCTGTGGCAGAAAGTTCTGGAATCTGAGAGGAGCCAATAATTTCCTTCCACCCAGCGTTCCCCCAAATCTCCTGATCAAAATGATACCTCACTTGTGTGGGTAGGCCTAGCGCCCGCGACAGGAAACGCCCCAAAGCGCAACGTGGACACATCCAAATTTTTGGAAGAAAACAGAGGTGTTTTTTGCGAAGTGCCTACCTGTAGATTTTGGCCTCTAGCTCAGCCGGCACCTAGGGAAACCTACCAAACCTGTGCATTTCTGAAAACTAGAGACCTAGGGGAATCCAAGGAGGGGTGACTTGCGGGGCTCGGACCAGGTTCTGTTACCCAGAATCCTTTGCAAACCTCAAAATTTGGCTAAAAAAACACATGTTCCTCACATTTCTGTGGCAGAAAGTTCTGGAATCTGAGAGGAGCCACAAATTTCCTTCCACCCAGCGTTCCCCCAAATCTCCCGATAAAAATGATACCTCACTTGTGTGGGTAGGCCTAGCGCCCGCGACAGGAAACGCCCCAAAGCGCAACGTGAACACATCCAAATTTTTAGAAGAAAACAGAGGTGTTTTTTACGAAGTGCCTACCTGTAGATTTTGGCCTCTACCTCAGCCGGCACCTAGGGAAACCTACCAAACCTGTGCATTTCTGAAAACTAGAGACCTAGGGGAATCCAAGGAGGGGTGACTTGCGGGGCTCGGACCAGGTTCTGTTACCCAGAATCCTTTGCAAACCTCAAAATTTGGCTAAAAAAACACATGTTTCTCACATTTCTTTGGCACAAAGTTCTGGAATCTGAGAGGAGCCACAAATTTCCTTCCACCCAGCGTTCCCCCAAGTCTCCCGATAAAAATCATACCTCACTTGTGTGGGTAGGCCTAGCGCCCGCGACAGGAAACACCCCAAAGCACAACGTGGACACATCCAAATTTTTGGAAGAAAACAGAGGTGTTTTTTGCGAAGTGCCTACCTGTAGATTTTGGCCTCTAGCTCAGCCGGCACCTAGGGAAACCTACCTAACCTGTGCATTTCTGAAAACTAGAGACCTAGGGGAATCTAAGGAGGGGTGACTTGCGGGGCTCAGACCAGGTTCTGTTACCCAGAATCCTTTGCAAACCTCAAAATGTGGCTAAAAAAACACATGTTCCTCACATTTCTGTGGCAGAAAGTTCTGGAATCTGAGAGGAGCCACAAATTTCCTTCCACCCAGCGTTCCCCCAAGTCTCCCGATAAAAATGATACCTCACTTGTGTGGGTAGGCCTGGCGCCCGCGACAGGAAACGCCCCAAAGCGCAACGTGGACACATCCAAATTTTTGGAAGAAAACAGAGGTATTTTTTGTGAAGTGCCTACCTGTAAATGTTGGCCTCTAGCTCAGCCGGCACCTAGG
Organism: Pleurodeles waltl; assembly: GCF_031143425.1. Lineage (NCBI taxonomy): Eukaryota > Metazoa > Chordata > Amphibia > Caudata > Salamandridae > Pleurodeles > Pleurodeles waltl. Next base: position 66,466 of record NW_027149999.1, read on the forward strand.
GAAACCTACCAAACCTGTGCATTTCTGAAAACTAGAGACCTAGGGGAATCCAAGGAGGGGTGACTTACGGGGCTCGGACCAGGTTCTGTTACCCAGAATCCTTTGCAAACCTCAAAATGTGGCTAAAAAAACACATGTTCCTCACATTTCTGTAGCAGAAAGTTCTGGAATCTGAGAGGAGCCACAAATTTCCTTCCACCCAGCGTTCCCCCAAGTCTCCTGATAAAAATGATACCTCACTTGTGTGGGTAGGCCTAGCGCCCGCGACAGGAAACGCCCCAAAGCACAACGTGGACACATCCAAATTTTTGGAAGAAAACAGAGGTGTTTTTTGCGAAGTGCCTACCTGTAGATTTTGGCCTCTAGCTCAGCCGGCACCTAGGGAAACCTACCAAACCTGTGCATTTCTGAAAACTAGAGACCTAGGGGAATCCAAGATGGGGTGACTTGCGGGGCTCGGACGAGGTTCTGTTACCCAGAATCCTTTGCAAACCTCAAAATTTGGCTAAAAAAACACATGTTCCTCACATTTCTGTGGCAGAAAGTTCTGGAATCTGAGAGGAGCCACAAATTTCCTTCCACCCAGCGTCCCCCCAAGTCTCCCGATAAAAATGATACCTCACTTGTGTGGGTAGGCATAGCGCCAGCGACAGGAAACGCACCAAAGCGCAACGTGGACACATCCAAATTTTTGGAAGAAAACAGAGGTGTTTTTTGCGAAGTGCCTACCTGTAGATTTTGGCCTCTAGCTCAGCCGGCAACTAGGGAAACCTACCAAACCTGTGCATTTCTGAAAACTAGAGAACTAGGGGAATCCAAGATGGGGTGTCTTGCGGGGCTCGGACCAGGTTCTGTTACCCAGAATCCTTTGCAAACCTCAAAATTTGGCTAAAAACACACATGTTCCTCACATTTCTGTGGCAGAAAGTTCTGGAATCTGAGAGGAGCCACAAATTTCCTTCCACCCAGCGTTCCCCCAAGTCTCCCGATAAAAATGATACCTCACTTGTGTGGGTAGGCCTGGCGCCCGCGACAGGAAACGCCCCAAAGCACAACGTGGACACATCCAAATTTTTGGAAGAAAACAGAGGTGTTTTTTGCGAAGTGCCTACCTGTAGATTTTGGCCTCTAGCTCAGCCGGCACCTAGGGAAACCTACCAAACCTGTGCATTTCTGAAAACTAGAGAACTAGGGGAATCCAAGATGGGGTGACTTGCGGGGCTCGGACCAGGTTCTGTTACCCAGAATCCTTTGCAAACCTCAAAATTTGGCTAAAAACACACATGTTCCTCACATTTCTGTGGCAGAAAGTTCTGGAATCTGAGAGGAGCCACAAATTTCCTTCCACCCAGCGTTCCCCCAAGTCTCCCGATAAAAATGATACCTCACTTGTGTGGGTAGGCCTGGCGCCCGCGACAGGAAACGCCCCAAAGCGCAACGTGGACACATCCAAATTTTTGGAAGAAAACAGAGGTATTTTTTGTGAAGTGCCTACCTGTAAATGTTGGCCTCTAGCTCAGGGAAACTTAGGGAAACCTACCAAACCTGTGCATTTCTGAAAACTAGAGACCTAGGGGAATCCAAGATGGGGTGACTTGCGGGGCTCGGACCAGGTTCTGTTACCCAGAATCCTTTGCAAACCTCAAAATTTGGCTAAAAAAACACATGTTCCTCACATTTCTGTGGCAGAAAGTTCTGGAATCTGAGAGGAGCCACAAATTTCCTTCCACCCAGCGTTCCCCCAAATCTCCCGATCAAAATGATACCTCACTTGTGTGGGTAGGCCTAGCGCCCGCGACAGGAAACGCCCCAAAGCGCAACGTGGACACATCCAAATTTTTGGAAGAAAACAGAGGTGTTTTTTGCGAAGTGCCTACCTGTAGATTTTGGCCTCTAGCTCAGCCGGCACCTAGGGAAACCTACCAAACCTGTGCATTTCTGAAAACTAGAGACCTAGGGGAATCCAAGGAGGGGTGACTTGCGGGGCTCGGACCAGGTTCTGTTACCCAGAATCCTTTGCAAACCTCAAAATTTGGCTAAAAAAACACATGTTCCTCACATTTCTGTGGCAGAAAGTTCTGGAATCTGAGAAGAGCCACAAATTTCCTTCCACCCAGCGTTCCCCCAAATCTCCGGATAAAAATGATACCTCACTTGTGTGGGTAGGCCTAGCGCCCGCGACAGGAAACGCCCCAAAGCGCAACGTGGACACATCCAAATTTTTGGAAGAAAACAGAGGAGTTTTTTGCGAAGTGCCTACCTGTAGATTTTGGCCTCTAGCTCAGCCGGCACCTAGGGAAACCTACCTAACCTGTGCATTTCTGAAAACTAGAGACCTAGGGGAATCTAAGGAGGGGTGACTTGCGGGGCTCAGACCAGGTTCTGTTACCCAGAATCCTTTGCAAACCTCAAAATGTGGCTAAAAAAACACATGTTCCTCACATTTCTGTGGCAGAAAGTTCTGGAATCTGAGAGGAGCCACAAATTTCCTTCCACCCAGCGTTCCCCCAAGTCTCCCGATAAAAATTATACCTCACTTGTGTGGGTAGGCCTAGCGCACGCGACAGGAAATGCCCCAAAGCCCAACGTGGACACATCCACATTTTTGGAAGAAAACAGAGGTGTTTATTGCGAAGTGCCTACCTGTAGATTTTGGCCTCTAGCTCAGCCGGCACCTAGGGAAACCTACCAAACCTGTGCATTTCTGAAAACTAGAGAACTAGGGGAATCCAAGATGGGGTGTCTTGCGGGGCTCGGACCAGTTTTCTGTTACCCAGAATCCTTTGCAAACCTCAAAATTTGGCTAAAAACACACATGTTCCTCACATTTCTGTGGCAGAAAGTTCTGGAATCTGAGAGGAGCCACAAATTTCCTTCCACCCAGCGTTCCCCCAAGTCTCCCGATAAAAATGATACCTCACTTGTGTGGGTAGGCCTGGCGCCCGCGACAGGAAACGCCCCAAAGCGCAACGTGGACACATCCAAATTTTTGGAAGAAAACAGAGGTATTTTTTGTGAAGTGCCTACCTGTAAATGTTGGCCTCTAGCTCAGCCGGCACCTAGGGAAACCTACCAAACCTGTGCATTTCTGAAAACTAGAGACCTAGGGGAATCCAAGGAGGGGTGACTTACGGGGCTCGGACCAGGTTCTGTTACCCAGAATCCTTTGCAAACCTCAAAATGTGGTTAAAAAAACACATGTTCCTCACATTTCTGTAGCAGAAAGTTCTGGAATCTGACAGGAGCCACAAATTTCCTTCCACCCAGCGTTCCCCCAAGTCTCCTGATAAAAATGATACCTCACTTGTGTGGGTAGGCCTAGCGCCCGCGACAGGAAACGCCCCAAAGCACAACGTGGACACATCCAAATTTTTGGAAGAAAACAGAGGTGTTTCTTGCGAAGTGCCTACCTGTAGATTTTGGCCTCTAGCTCAGCCGGCACCTAGGGAAACCTACCAAACCTGTGCATTTCTGAAAACTAGAGACCTAGGGGAATCCAAGATGGGGTGACTTGCGGGGCTCGGACGAGGTTCTGTTACCCAGAATCCTTTGCAAACCTCAAAATTTGGCTAAAAAAACACATGTTCCTCACATTTCTGTGGCAGAAAGTTCTGGAATCTGAGAGGAGCCACAAATTTCCTTCCACCCAGCGTCCCCCCAAGTCTCCCGATAAAAATGATACCTCACTTGTGTGGGTAGGCATAGCGCCAGCGACAGGAAACGCACCAAAGCGCAGCGTGGACACATACAAATTTTTGGAATAAACAGAGGTGTTTTTTGCGAAGGGCATACCTGTAGATTTTGGCCTCTAGCTCTGCCGGCACCTAGGGAAACCTACCAAACCTGTGCATTTCTGAAAACTAGAGACCTAGGGGAATCCAAGGAGGGGTGACTTGCGGGGCTCGGACCAGGTTCTGTTACCCAGAATCCTTTGCAAACCTCAAAATTTGGCTAAAAAAACACATGTTCCTCACATTTCTGTGGCAGAAAGTTCTGGAATCTGAGAGGAGAAACAAATTTCCTTCCACCCAGCGTTCCCCCAAGTCTCCCGATAAAAATGATACCTCACTTGTGTGGGTAGGTCTAGCGCCGGCGACAGGAAACGCCCCAAAGCGCAACGTGGACACATCCAAATTTTTGGAAGAAAACAGAGGTGTTTTTTGCGAAGTGCCTACCTGTAGATTTTGGCCTCTAGCTCAGCCGGCACCTAGGGAAACCTACCAAACCTGTGCATTTCTGAAAACTAGAGAACTAGGGGAATCCAAGATGGGGTGTCTTGCGGGGCTCGGACCAGGTTCTGAACCCAGAATCCTTTGCAAACCTCAAAATTTGGCTAAAAACACACATGTTCCTCACATTTCTGTGGCAGAAAGTTCTGGAATCTGAGAGGAGCCATAAATTTCCTTCCACCCAGCGTTCCCCCAAGTCTCCCGATAAAAATGATACCTCACTTGTGTGGGTAGGCCTGGCGCCCGCGACAGGAAACGCCCCAAAGCGCAACGTGGACACATCCAAATTTTTGGAAGAAAACAGAGGTATTTTTTGTGAAGTGCCTACCTGTAAATGTTGGCCTCTAGCTCAGGGAAACTTAGGGAAACCTACCAAACCTGTGCATTTCTGAAAACTAGAGACCTAGGGGAATCCAAGATGGGGTGACTTGCGGGGCTCGGACCAGGTTCTGTTACCCAGAATCCTTTGCAAACCTCAAAATTTGGCTAAAAAAACACATGTTCCTCACATTTCTGTGGCAGAAAGTTCTGGAATCTGAGAGGAGCCACAAATTTCCTTCCACCCAGCATCCCCACAAGTCTCCCGATAAAAATGATACCTCACTTGTGTGGGTAGGCATAGCGCCAGCGACAGGAAACGCACCAAAGCGCAACGTGGACACATACACATTTTTGGAATAAACAGAGGTGTTTTTTGCGAAGGGCATACCTGTAGATTTTGGCCTCTAGCTCTGCCGGCACCTAGGGAAACCTACCAAACCTGTGCATTTCTGAAAACTAGAGACCTAGGGGAATCCAAGGAGGGGTGACTTGCGGGGCTCGGACCAGGTTCTGTTACCCAGAATCCTTTGCAAACCTCAACATTTGGCTAAAAAAAACACATGTTCCTCAAATTTCTGCGGCAGAAAGTTCTAGAATCTGAGAGGAGCCACAAATTTCCTTCCACCCAGCGTTCCCCCAAGTCTCCCGATCAAAATGATACCTCACTTGTGTGGGTAGGCCTAGCGCCCGCGACAGGAAACGCCCCAAAGCGCAACGTGGACACATCCAAATTTTTGGAAGAAAACAGAGGTGTTTTTTGCGAAGTGCCTACCTGTAGAATTTGGCCTCCAGCTCAGCCGGCACCTAGGGAAACCTACCAAACCTGTGCATTTCTGAAAACTAGAGACCTAGGGAAATCCAAGGAGGGGTGACTTGCGGGGCTCGGACCAGGTTCTGTTACCCAGAATCCTTTGCAAACCTCAAAATTTGGCTAAAAAAACACATGTTTCTCACATTTCTTTGGCAGAAAGTTCTGGAATCTGAGAGGAGCCACAAATTTCCTTCCACCCAGCGTTCCCCCAAGTCTCCCGATAAAAATCATACCTCACTTGTGTGGGAAGGCCTAGCGCCCGCGACAGGAAACACTCCAAAGCGCAACGTGGACACATCCAAATTTTTGGAAGAAAACAGAGGTGTTTTTTGCGAAGTGCCTACCTGTAGATTTTGGCCTCTAGCTCAGCCGGCACCTAGGGAAACCTACCTAACCTGTGCATTTCTGAAAACTAGAGACCTAGGGGAATCTAAGGAGGGGTGTCTTGCGGGGCTCAGACCAGGTTCTGTTACCCAGAATCCTTTGCAAACCTCAAAATGTGGCTAAAAAAACACATGTTCCTCACATTTCTGTGGCAGAAAGTTCTGGAATCTGAGAGGAGCCACAAATTTCCTTCCACCCAGCGTTCCCCCAAGTCTCCCGATAAAAATGATACCTCACTTGTGTGGGTAGGCCTAGCGCCCGCGACAGGAAACGCCCCAAAGCACAATGTGGACACATCCAAATTTTTGGAAGAAAACAGAGGTGTTTTTTGCGAAGTGCCTACCTGTAGATTTTGGCCTCTAGCTCAGCCGGCACCTAGGGAAACCTACCAAACCTGTGCATTTCTGAAAACTAGAGAACTAGGGGAATCCAAGATGGGGTGTCTTGCGGGGCTCGGACCAGGTTCTGTTACCCAGAATCCTTTGCAAACCTCAAAATTTGGCTAAAAACACACATGTTCCTCACATTTCTGTGGCAGAAAGTTCTGGAATCTGAGAGGAGCCACAAATTTCCTTCCACCCAGCGTTCCCCCAAGTCTCCCGATAAAAATGATATCTCACTTGTGTGGGTAGGCCTGGCGCCCGCGACAGGAAACGCCCCAAAGCACAACGTGGACACATCCAAATTTTTGGAAGAAAACAGAGGTGTTTTTTGCGAAGTGCCTACCTGTAGATTTTGGCCTCTAGCTCAGCCGGCACCTAGGGAAACCTACCAAACCTGTGCATTTCTGAAAACTAGAGAACTAGGGGAATCCAAGATGGGGTGTCTTGCGGGGCTCGGACCAGGTTCTGTTACCCAGAATCCTTTGCAAACCTCAAAATTTGGCTAAAAACACACATGTTCCTCACATTTCTGTGGCAGAAAGTTCTGGAATCTGAGAGGAGCCACAAATTTCCTTCCACCCAGCGTTCCCCCAAGTCTCCCGATAAAAATGATACCTCACTTGTGTGGGTAGGCCTGGCGCCCGCGACAGGAAACGCCCCAAAGCGCAACGTGGACACATCCAAATTTTTGGAAGAAAACAGAGGTATTTTTTGTGAAGTGCCTACCTGTAAATGTTGGCCTCTAGCTCAGCCGGCACCTAGGGAAACCTACCAAACCTGTGCATTTCTGAAAACTAGAGACCTAGGGGAATCCAAGGAGGGGTGACTTACGGGGCTCGGACCAGGTTCTGTTACCCAGAATCCTTTGCAAACCTCAAAATGTGGCTAAAAAAACACATGTTCCTCACATTTCTGTAGCAGAAAGTTCTGGAATCTGAGAGGAGCCACAAATTTCCTTCCACCCAACGTTCCCCCAAGTCTCCTGATAAAAATGATACCTCACTTGTGTGGGTAGGCCTAGCGCCCGCGACAGGAAACGCCCCAAAGCGCAACGTGGACACATCCAAATTTTGGGAAGAAAACAGAGGTGTTTTTTGCGAAGTCTCTACCTGTAGATTTTGGCCTGTAGCCAAGCCGGCACCTAGGGAAACCTACCAAACCTGTGCATTTCTGAAAACTAGAGACCTAGGGGAGTCCAAGATGGGGTGACTTGCGGGGCTCGGACCAGGTTCTGTTACCCAGAATCCTTTGCAAACCTCAAAATTTGGCTAAAAAAACCCATGTTCCTCAAATTTCTGTGGCAGAAAGTTCTGGAATCTGAGAGGAGCCACAAATTTCCTTCCACCCAGCGTTCCCCCAAGTCTCCCGATAAAAATGATACCTCACTTGTGTGGGTAGGCCTAGCGCCCGCGACAGGAAACGCCCCAAAGCGCAACGTGGACACATCCAAATTTTTGGAAGAAAACAGAGGTGTTTTTTGCGAAGTGCCTACCTGTAGATTTTGGCCTCTAGCTCAGCCGGCACCTAGGGAAACCTATCAAACCTGTGCATTTCTGAAAACTAGAGACCTAGAAGAATCCAAGGAGGGGTGACTTGCGGGGCTCGGACCAGGTTCTGTTACCCAGAATCCATTGCAAACCTCAAAATTTGGCTAAAAAAACACATGTTTCTCACATTTCTTTGGCAGAAAGTTCTGGAATCTGAGAGGAGCAACAAATTTCCTTCCATCCAGCGTTCCCCCAAGTCTCCCGATAAAAATGATACCTCACTTGTGTGGGTAGGCCTAGCGCCCGCGACAGGAAACGCCCCAAAGCGCAACGTGGACACATCCAAATTTTTGGAAGAAAACAGAGGTGTTTTTTGCGAAGTGCCTACCTGTAGATTTTGGCCTCTAGCTCAGCCGGCACCTAGGGAAACCTACCAAACCTGTGCATTTCTGAAAACTAGAGACCTAGAAGAATCCAAGGAGGGGTGACTTGCGGGGCTCGGACCAGGTTCTGTTACCCAGAATCCATTGCAAACCTCAAAATTTGGCTAAAAAAACACATGTTTCTCACCTTTCTTTGGCAGAAAGTTCTGGAATCGGAGAGGAGCAACAAATTTCCTTCCACCCAGCGTTCCCCCAAGTCTCCCGATAAAAATGATACCTCACTTGTGTGGGTAGGCCTAGCGCCCGCGACAGGAAACGCCCCAAAGCGCAACGTGGACACATCCACATTTTTGGAAGAAAACAGAGGTGTTTTTTGCGAAGTGCCTACCTGTAGATTTTGGCCTCTAGCTCAGCCGGCACCTAGGGAAACCTACCAAACCTGTGCATTTCTGAAAACTAGAGACCTAGGGGAATCCAAGGAGGGGTGACTTGCGGTGGCTCGGACCAGGTTCTGTTACCCAGAATCCATTGCAAACCTCAAAATTTGGCTAAAAAAACACATGTTTCTCACATTTCTTTGGCAGAAAGTTCTGGAATCTGAGAGGAGCCACAAATTTCCTTCCACCCAGCGTTCCCCCAAGTCTCCCGATAAAAATGATACCTCACTTGTGTGGGTAGGCCTAGCGCCCGCGACAGGAAACACCCCAAAGCGCAAAGTGGACACATCCAAATTTTTGGAAGAAAACAGAGGTGTTTTTTGCGAAGTGCCTACCTGTAGATTTTGGCCTCTAGCTCAGCCGGCACCTAGGGAAACCTACCAAACCTGTGCATTTCTGAAAACTAGAGACCTAGGGGAATCTAAGGAGGGGTGACTTGCGGGGCTCAGACCAGGTTCTGTTACCCAGAATCCTTTGCAAACCTCAAAATGTGGCTAAAAAAACACATGTTCCTCACATTTCTGTGGCAGAAAGTTCTGGAATCTGAGAGGAGCCACAAATTTCCTTCCACCTAGCGTTCCCCCAAGTCTCCCGATAAAAATGATACCTCACTTGTGTGGGTAGGCCTAGCGCCCGCGACAGGAAACGCCCCAAAGCGCAACGTGGACACATCCAAATTTTTGGAAGAAAACAGAGGTGTTTTTTGCGAAGGGCATACCTGTAGATTTTGGCCTCTAGCTCTGCCGGCACCTAGGGAAACCTACCAAACCTGTGCATTTCTGACAACTAGAGACCTAGGGGAATCCAAGGAGGGGTGACTTGCGGGGCTCGGACCAGGTTCTGTTACCCAGAATCCTTTGCAAACCTCAAAATGTGGCTAAAAAAACACATGTTCCTCACATTTCTGTGGCAGAAAGTTCTGGAATCTGAGAGGAGCCACAAATTTCCTTCCACCCAGCGTTCCCCCAAGTCGCCCGATCGAAATGATACCTCACTTGTGTGGGTAGGCCTAGCGTCCGCGACAGGAAACGCCCCAAAGGCCAACGTGGACACATCCAAATTTTTGGAAGAAAACAGAGGTGTTTTTTGCGAAGTGCCTACCTGTAGATTTTGGCCTCTAGCTCAGCCGGCACCTATGGAAACCTACCAAACCTGTGCATTTCTGAAAACTAGAGACGTAGGGGAATCCAAGATAGGGTGACTTGCGGGGCTCGGACCAGGTTCTGTTACCCAGAATCCTTTGCAAACCTCAAAATTTGGCTAAAAAAACACATGTTCCTCACATTTCTGTGGCAGAAAGTTCTGGAATCTGAGAGGAGCCACAAATTTCCTTCCACCCAGCGTTCCCCCAAGTCTCCCGATAAAAATGATACCTCACTTGTGTGGGTAGGCCTAGCGCCCGCGACAGGAAACGCCCCAAAGCGCAACGTGGACTCATCCACATTTTTTGAAGACAACAGAGGTGTTTTTTGCGAAGTGCCTACCTGTAGATTTTGGCCTCTAGCTCAGCCGGCACCTAGGGAAACCTACCAAACCTGTGCATTTCTGAAAACTAGAGACCTAGGGGACTCCAAGGAGGGGTTACTTGCGGGGCTCGGACCAGGTTCTGTTACCCAGAATCCTTTGCAAACCTCAAAATTTGGCTAAAAAAACACATGTTTCTCACATTTCTTTGGCAGAAAGTTCTGGAATCTGAGAGGAGCCACAAATGTCCTTCCACCCAGCGTTCCCCCAAGTCTCCCGATAAAAATGATACCTCACTTGTGTGGGTAGGCCTAGTGCCCGCGACAGGAAACGCCCCAAAGCGCAACGTGGACACATCCAAATTTTGGGAAGAAAACAGAGGTGTTTTTTGCGAAGTGTCTACCTGTAGATTTTGGCCTGTAGCCAAGCCGGCACCTAGGGAAACCTACCAAACCTGTGCATTTCTGAAAACTAGAGACCTAGGGGAGTCCAAGATGGGGTGACTTGCGGGGCTCGGACCAGGTTCTGTTACCCAGAATCCTTTGCAAACCTCAAAATTTGGCTTAAAAAACCCATGTTCCTCAAATTTCTGTGGCAGAAAGTTCTGGAATCTGAGAGGAGCCACAAATTTCCTTCCACCCAGCGTTCCCCCAAGTCTCCCGATAAAAATGATACCTCACTTGTGTGGGTAGGCCTAGCGCCCGCGACAGGAAACGCCCCAAAGCACAATGTGGACACATCCAAATTTTTGGAAGAAAACAGAGGTGTTTTTTGCGAAGTGCCTACCTGTAGATTTTGGCCTCTAGCTCAGCCGGCACCTAGGGAAACCTACCTAACCTGTGCATTTCTGAAAACTAGAGACCTAGGGGAATCTAAGGAGGGGTGTCTTGCGGGGCTCAGACCAGGTTCTGTTACCCAGAATCCTTTGCAAACCTCAAAATGTGGCTAAAAAAACACATGTTCCTCACATTTCTGTGGCAGAAAGTTCTGGAATCTGAGAGGAGCCACAAATTTCCTTCCACCCAGCGTTCCCCCAAGTCTCCCGATAAAAATGATACCTCACTTGTGTGGGTAGGCCTAGCGCCCGCGACAGGAAACGCCCCAAAGCACAATGTGGACACATCCAAATTTTTGGAAGAAAACAGAGGTGTTTTTTGCGAAGTGCCTACCTGTAGATTTTGGCCTCTAGCTCAGCCGGCACCTAGGGAAACCTACCAAACCTGTGCATTTCTGAAAACTAGAGAACTAGGGGAATCCAAGATGGGGTGTCTTGCGGGGCTCGGACCAGGTTCTGTTACCCAGAATCCTTTGCAAACCTCAAAATTTGGCTAAAAACACACATGTTCCTCACATTTCTGTGGCAGAAAGTTCTGGAATCTGAGAGGAGCCACAAATTTCCTTCCACCCAGCGTTCCCCCAAGTCTCCCGATAAAAATGATATCTCACTTGTGTGGGTAGGCCTGGCGCCCGCGACAGGAAACGCCCCAAAGCACAACGTGGACACATCCAAATTTTTGGAAGAAAACAGAGGTGTTTTTTGCGAAGTGCCTACCTGTAGATTTTGGCCTCTAGCTCAGCCGGCACCTAGGGAAACCTACCAAACCTGTGCATTTCTGAAAACTAGAGAACTAGGGGAATCCAAGATGGGGTGTCTTGCGGGGCTCGGACCAGGTTCTGTTACCCAGAATCCTTTGCAAACCTCAAAATTTGGCTAAAAACACACATGTTCCTCACATTTCTGTGGCAGAAAGTTCTGGAATCTGAGAGGAGCCACAAATTTCCTTCCACCCAGCGTTCCCCCAAGTCTCCCGATAAAAATGATACCTCACTTGTGTGGGTAGGCCTGGCGCCCGCGACAGGAAACGCCCCAAAGCGCAACGTGGACACATCCAAATTTTTGGAAGAAAACAGAGGTATTTTTTGTGAAGTGCCTACCTGTAAATGTTGGCCTCTAGCTCAGCCGGCACCTAGGGAAACCTACCAAACCTGTGCATTTCTGAAAACTAGAGACCTAGGGGAATCCAAGGAGGGGTGACTTACGGGGCTCGGACCAGGTTCTGTTACCCAGAATCCTTTGCAAACCTCAAAATGTGGCTAAAAAAACACATGTTCCTCACATTTCTGTAGCAGAAAGTTCTGGAATCTGAGAGGAGCCACAAATTTCCTTCCACCCAACGTTCCCCCAAGTCTCCTGATAAAAATGATACCTCACTTGTGTGGGTAGGCCTAGCGCCCGCGACAGGAAACGCCCCAAAGCGCAACGTGGACACATCCAAATTTTGGGAAGAAAACAGAGGTGTTTTTTGCGAAGTCTCTACCTGTAGATTTTGGCCTGTAGCCAAGCCGGCACCTAGGGAAACCTACCAAACCTGTGCATTTCTGAAAACTAGAGACCTAGGGGAGTCCAAGATGGGGTGACTTGCGGGGCTCGGACCAGGTTCTGTTACCCAGAATCCTTTGCAAACCTCAAAATTTGGCTAAAAAAACCCATGTTCCTCAAATTTCTGTGGCAGAAAGTTCTGGAATCTGAGAGGAGCCACAAATTTCCTTCCACCCAGCGTTCCCCCAAGTCTCCCGATAAAAATGATACCTCACTTGTGTGGGTAGGCCTAGCGCCCGCGACAGGAAACGCCCCAAAGCGCAACGTGGACACATCCAAATTTTTGGAAGAAAACAGAGGTGTTTTTTGCGAAGTGCCTACCTGTAGATTTTGGCCTCTAGCTCAGCCGGCACCTAGGGAAACCTATCAAACCTGTGCATTTCTGAAAACTAGAGACCTAGAAGAATCCAAGGAGGGGTGACTTGCGGGGCTCGGACCAGGTTCTGTTACCCAGAATCCATTGCAAACCTCAAAATTTGGCTAAAAAAACACATGTTTCTCACATTTCTTTGGCAGAAAGTTCTGGAATCTGAGAGGAGCAACAAATTTCCTTCCATCCAGCGTTCCCCCAAGTCTCCCGATAAAAATGATACCTCACTTGTGTGGGTAGGCCTAGCGCCCGCGACAGGAAACGCCCCAAAGCGCAACGTGGACACATCCAAATTTTTGGAAGAAAACAGAGGTGTTTTTTGCGAAGTGCCTACCTGTAGATTTTGGCCTCTAGCTCAGCCGGCACCTAGGGAAACCTACCAAACCTGTGCATTTCTGAAAACTAGAGACCTAGAAGAATCCAAGGAGGGGTGACTTGCGGGGCTCGGACCAGGTTCTGTTACCCAGAATCCATTGCAAACCTCAAAATTTGGCTAAAAAAACACATGTTTCTCACCTTTCTTTGGCAGAAAGTTCTGGAATCGGAGAGGAGCAACAAATTTCCTTCCACCCAGCGTTCCCCCAAGTCTCCCGATAAAAATGATACCTCACTTGTGTGGGTAGGCCTAGCGCCCGCGACAGGAAACGCCCCAAAGCGCAACGTGGACACATCCACATTTTTGGAAGAAAACAGAGGTGTTTTTTGCGAAGTGCCTACCTGTAGATTTTGGCCTCTAGCTCAGCCGGCACCTAGGGAAACCTACCAAACCTGTGCATTTCTGAAAACTAGAGACCTAGGGGAATCCAAGGAGGGGTGACTTGCGGTGGCTCGGACCAGGTTCTGTTACCCAGAATCCATTGCAAACCTCAAAATTTGGCTAAAAAAACACATGTTTCTCACATTTCTTTGGCAGAAAGTTCTGGAATCTGAGAGGAGCCACAAATTTCCTTCCACCCAGCGTTCCCCCAAGTCTCCCGATAAAAATGATACCTCACTTGTGTGGGTAGGCCTAGCGCCCGCGACAGGAAACACCCCAAAGCGCAAAGTGGACACATCCAAATTTTTGGAAGAAAACAGAGGTGTTTTTTGCGAAGTGCCTACCTGTAGATTTTGGCCTCTAGCTCAGCCGGCACCTAGGGAAACCTACCAAACCTGTGCATTTCTGAAAACTAGAGACCTAGGGGAATCTAAGGAGGGGTGACTTGCGGGGCTCAGACCAGGTTCTGTTACCCAGAATCCTTTGCAAACCTCAAAATGTGGCTAAAAAAACACATGTTCCTCACATTTCTGTGGCAGAAAGTTCTGGAATCTGAGAGGAGCCACAAATTTCCTTCCACCTAGCGTTCCCCCAAGTCTCCCGATAAAAATGATACCTCACTTGTGTGGGTAGGCCTAGCGCCCGCGACAGGAAACGCCCCAAAGCGCAACGTGGACACATCCAAATTTTTGGAAGAAAACAGAGGTGTTTTTTGCGAAGGGCATACCTGTAGATTTTGGCCTCTAGCTCTGCCGGCACCTAGGGAAACCTACCAAACCTGTGCATTTCTGACAACTAGAGACCTAGGGGAATCCAAGGAGGGGTGACTTGCGGGGCTCGGACCAGGTTCTGTTACCCAGAATCCTTTGCAAACCTCAAAATGTGGCTAAAAAAACACATGTTCCTCACATTTCTGTGGCAGAAAGTTCTGGAATCTGAGAGGAGCCACAAATTTCCTTCCACCCAGCGTTCCCCCAAGTCGCCCGATCGAAATGATACCTCACTTGTGTGGGTAGGCCTAGCGTCCGCGACAGGAAACGCCCCAAAGGCCAACGTGGACACATCCAAATTTTTGGAAGAAAACAGAGGTGTTTTTTGCGAAGTGCCTACCTGTAGATTTTGGCCTCTAGCTCAGCCGGCACCTATGGAAACCTACCAAACCTGTGCATTTCTGAAAACTAGAGACGTAGGGGAATCCAAGATAGGGTGACTTGCGGGGCTCGGACCAGGTTCTGTTACCCAGAATCCTTTGCAAACCTCAAAATTTGGCTAAAAAAACACATGTTCCTCACATTTCTGTGGCAGAAAGTTCTGGAATCTGAGAGGAGCCACAAATTTCCTTCCACCCAGCGTTCCCCCAAGTCTCCCGATAAAAATGATACCTCACTTGTGTGGGTAGGCCTAGCGCCCGCGACAGGAAACGCCCCAAAGCGCAACGTGGACTCATCCACATTTTTTGAAGACAACAGAGGTGTTTTTTGCGAAGTGCCTACCTGTAGATTTTGGCCTCTAGCTCAGCCGGCACCTAGGGAAACCTACCAAACCTGTGCATTTCTGAAAACTAGAGACCTAGGGGACTCCAAGGAGGGGTTACTTGCGGGGCTCGGACCAGGTTCTGTTACCCAGAATCCTTTGCAAACCTCAAAATTTGGCTAAAAAAACACATGTTTCTCACATTTCTTTGGCAGAAAGTTCTGGAATCTGAGAGGAGCCACAAATGTCCTTCCACCCAGCGTTCCCCCAAGTCTCCCGATAAAAATGATACCTCACTTGTGTGGGTAGGCCTAGTGCCCGCGACAGGAAACGCCCCAAAGCGCAACGTGGACACATCCAAATTTTGGGAAGAAAACAGAGGTGTTTTTTGCGAAGTGTCTACCTGTAGATTTTGGCCTGTAGCCAAGCCGGCACCTAGGGAAACCTACCAAACCTGTGCATTTCTGAAAACTAGAGACCTAGGGGAGTCCAAGATGGGGTGACTTGCGGGGCTCGGACCAGGTTCTGTTACCCAGAATCCTTTGCAAACCTCAAAATTTGGCTTAAAAAACCCATGTTCCTCAAATTTCTGTGGCAGAAAGTTCTGGAATCTGAGAGGAGCCACAAATTTCCTTCCACCCAGCGTTCCCCCAAGTCTCCCGATAAAAATGATACCTCACTTGTGTGGGTAGGCCTAGCGCCCGCGACAGGAAACGCCCCAAAGCGCAACGTGGACACATCCTAATTTTTAGAAGAAAACAGAGGTGTTTTTTGCGAAGTGCCTACCTGTAGATTTTGGCCTCTAGCTCAGCCGGCACCTAGGGAAACCTATCAAACCTGTGCATTTCTGAAAACTAGAGACCTAGAAGAATCCAAGGAGGGGTGACTTGCGGGGCTCGGACCAGGTTCTGTTACCCAGAATCCATTGCAAACCTCAAAATTTGGCTAAAAAAACACATGTTTCTCACATTTCTTTGGCAGAAAGTTCTGGAATCTGAGAGGAGCAACAAATTTCCTTCCACCCAGCGTTCCCCCAAGTCTCCCGATAAAAATGATACCTCACTTGTGTGGGTAGGCCTAACGCCCGCGACAGGAAACGCCCCAAAGCGCAACGTGGACACATCCAAATTTTTGGAAGAAAACAGAGGTGTTTTTTGCGAAGTGCCTACCTGTAGATTTTGGCCTCTAGCTCAGCCGGCACCTAGGGAAACCTACCAAACCTGTGCATTTCTGAAAACTAGAGACCTAGAAGAATCCAAGGAGGGGTGACTTGCGGGGCTCGGACCAGGTTCTGTTACCCAGAATCCATTGCAAACCTCAAAATTTGGCTAAAAAAACACATGTTTCTCACCTTTCTTTGGCAGAAAGTTCTGGAATCTGAGAGGAGCAACAAATTTCCTTCCACCCAGCGTTCCCCCAAGTCTCCCGATAAAAATGATACCTCACTTGTGTGGGTAGGCCTAGCGCCCGCGACAGGAAACGCCCCAAAGCGCAACGTGGACACTTCCAAATTTTTGGAAGAAAACAGAGGTGTTTTTTGCGAAGTGCCTACCTGTAGATTTTGGCCTCTAGCTCAGCCGGCACCTAGGGAAACCTACCAAACCTGTGCATTTCTGAAAACTAGAGACCTAGGGGAATCCAAGGAGGGGTGACTTGCGGTGGCTCGGACCAGGTTCTGTTACCCAGAATCCATTGCAAACCTCAAAATTTGGCTAAAAAAACACATGTTTCTCACATTTCTTTGGCAGAAAGTTCTGGAATCTGAGAGGAGCCACAAATTTCCTTCCACCCAGCGTTCCCCCAAGTCTCCCGATAAAAATGATACCTCACTTGTGTGGGTAGGCCTAGAGCCCGCGACAGGAAACACCCCAAAGCGCAAAGTGGACACATCCAAATTTTTGGAAGAAAACAGAGGTGTTTTTTGCGAAGTGCCTACCTGTAGATTTTGGCCTCTAGCTCAGCCGGCACCTAAGGAAACCTACCAATCCTGTGCATTTTTTAAAACTAGAGACCTAGGGGAATCTAAGGAGGGGTGACTTGCGGGGCTCAGACCAGGTTCTGTTACCCAGAATCCTTTGCAAACCTCAAAATGTGGCTAAAAAAACACATGTTCCTCACATTTCTGTGGCAGAAAGTTCTGGAATCTGAGAGGAGCCACAAATTTCCTTCCACCTAGCGTTCCCCCAAGTCTCCCGATAAAAATGATACCTCACTTGTGTGGGTAGGCCTAGCGCCCGCGACAGGAAACGCCCCAAAGCGCAACGTGGACACATCCAAATTTTTGGAAGAAAACAGAGGTGTTTTTTGCGAAGTGCCTACCTGTAGATTTTGGCCTCTAGCTCAGCCGGCACCTAGGGAAACCTACCAAACCTGTGCATTTCTGAAAACTAGAGACCTAGGGGAATCCAAGATGGGGTGACTTGCGGGGCTCGGACCAGGTTCTGTTACCCAGAATCCTTTGCAAACCTCAAAATTTGGCTAAAAAAACACATGTTCCTCACATTTCTGTGGCAGAAAGTTCTGGAATCTGAGAGGAGACACAAATTTCCTTCCACCCAGCGTCCCCCCAAGTCTCCCGATAAAAATTATACCTCACTTGTGTGGGTAGGCATAGCGCCAGCGACAGGAAACGCACCAAAGCGCAACGTGGACACATACAAATTTTTGGAATAAACAGAGGTGTTTTTTGCGAAGGGCATACCTGTAGATTTTGGCCTCTAGCTCTGCCGGCACCTAGGGAAACCTACCAAACCTGTGCATTTCTGAAAACTAGAGACCTAGGGGAATCCAAGGAGGGGTGACTTGCGGGGCTCGGACCAGGTTCTGTTACCCATAATCCTTTGCAAACCTCAACATTTGGCTAAAAAACCACATGTTCCTCAAATTTCTGCGGCAGATAGTTCTGGAATCTGAGAGGAGCCACAAATTTCCTTCCACCCAGCGTTCCCCCAAGTCTCCCGATAAAAATTATACCTCACTTGTGTGGGTAGGCATAGCGCCAGCGACAGGAAACGCCCCAAAGCGCAACGTGGACACATCCAAATTTTTGGAAGAAAACAGAGGTGTTTTTTGCGAAGTGCCTACCTGTAGATTTTGGCCTCTAGCTCAGCCGGCACCTAGGGAAACCTACCAAACCTGTGCATTTCTGAAAACTAGAGACCTAGGGAAATCCAAGGAGGGGTGACTTGCGGGGCTCGGACCAGGTTCTGTTACCCAGAATCCTTTGCAAACCTCAAAATTTGGCTAAAAAAACACATGTTTCTCACATTTCTTTGGCAGAAAGTTCTGGAATCTGAGAGGAGCAACAAATTTCCTTCCACCCAGCGTTCCCCCAAGTCTCCCGATAAAAATGATACCTCACTTGTGTGGGTAGGCCTAGCGCCCGCGACAGGAAACGCCCCAAAGCGCAACGTGGACACATCCAAATTTTTGGAAGAAAACAGAGGTGTTTTTTGCGAAGTGCCTACCTGTAGATTTTGGCCTCTAGCTCAGCCGGCACCTAGGGAAACCTACCAAACCTGTGCATTTCTGAAAACTAGAGACCTAGGGGAATCCAAGGAGGGGTGACTTGCGGTGGCTCGGACCAGGTTCTGTTACCCAGAATCCATTGCAAACCTCCAAATTTGGCTAAAAAAACACATGTTTCTCACATTTCTTTGGCAGAAAGTTCTGGAATCTGAGAGGAGCAACAAATTCCCTTCCACCCAGCGTTCCCCCAAGTCTCCCGATAAAAATGATACCTCACTTGTGTGGGTAGGCCTAGCGCCCGCGACAGGAAACGCCCCAAAGCGCAACGTGGACACATCCAAATTTTTGGAAGAAAACAGAGGTGTTTTTTGCGAAGTGCCTACCTGTAGATTTTGGCCTCTAGCTCAGCCGGCACCTAGGGAAACCTACCAAACCTGTGCATTTCTGAAAACTAGAGACCTAGGGGAATCCAAGGAGGGTTGACTTGCGGTGGCTCGGACCAGGTTCTGTTACCCAGAATCCATTGCAAACCTCAAAATTTGGCTAAAAAAACACATGTTTCTCACATTTCTTTGGCAGAAAGTTCTGGAATCTGAGAGGAGCCACAAATTTCCTTCCACCCAGCGTTCCCCCAAGTCTCCCGATAAAAATGATACCTCACTTGTGTGGGTAGGCCTAGCGCCCGCGACAGGAAACACCCCAAAGCGCAAAGTGGACACATCCAAATTTTTGGAAGAAAACAGAGGTGTTTTTTGCGAAGTGCCTACCTGTAGATTTTGGCCTCTAGCTCAGCCGGCACCTAGGGAAACCTACCAAACCTGTGTATTTCTGAAAACTAGAGACCTAGGGAAATCTAAGGAGGGGTGACTTGCGGGGCTCAGACCAGGTTCTGTTACCCAGAATCCTTTGCAAACCTCAAAATGTGGCTAAAAAAACACATGTTCCTCACATTTCTGTGGCAGAAAGTTCTGGAATCTGAGAGGAGCCACAAATTTCCTTCCACCTAGCGTTCCCCCAAGTCTCCCGATAAAAATGATACCTCACTTGTGTGGGTAGGCCTAGCGCCCGCGACAGGAAACGCCCCAAAGCGCAACGTGGACACATCCAAATTTTTGGAAGAAAACAGAGGTGTTTTTTGCGAAGTGCCTACCTGTAGATTTTGGCCTCTAGCTCAGCCGGCACCTAGGGAAACCTACCAAACCTGTGCATTTCTGAAAACTAGAGACCTAGGGGAATCCAAGATGGGGTGACTTGCGGGGCTCGGACCAGGTTCTGTTACCCAGAATCCTTTGCAAACCTCAAAATTTGGCTAAAAAAACACATGTTCCTCACATTTCTGTGGCAGAAAGTTCTGGAATCTGAGAGGAGCCACAAATTTCCTTCCACCCAGCGTCCCCCCAAGTCTCCCGATAAAAATGATACCTCACTTGTGTGGGTAGGCATAGCGCCAGCGACAGGAAACGCACCAAAGCGCAACGTGGACACATTCAAATTTTTGGAATAAACAGAGGTGTTTTTTGCGAAGGGCATACCTGTAGATTTTGGCCTCTAGCTCTGCCGGCACCTAGGGAAACCTACCAAACCTGTGCATTTCTGAAAACTAGAGACCTAGGGGAATCCAAGGAGGGGTGACTTGCGGGGCTCGGTCCAGGTTCTGTTACCCAGAATCCTTTGCAAACCTCAACATTTGGCTAAAAAAACACATGTTCCTCAAATTTCTGCGGCAGAAAGTTCTGGAATCTGAGAGGAGCCACAAATTTCCTTCCACCTAGCGTTCCCCCAAGTCTCCCGATAAAAATGATACCTCACTTGTGTGGGTAGGCCTAGCGCCCGCGACAGGAAACGCCCCAAAGCGCAACGTGGACACATCCAAATTTTTGGAAGAAAACAGAGGTGTTTTTGCGAAGTGCCTACCTGTAGATTTTGGCCTCTAGCTCAGCCGGCACCTAGGGAAACCTACCAAACCTGTGTATTTCTGAAAACTAGAGACCTAGGGGAATCCAAGATGGGGTGACTTGCGGGGCTCGGACCAGGTTCTGTTACCCAGAATCCTTTGCAAACCTCAAAATTTGGCTAAAAAAACACATGTTCCTCACATTTCTGTGGCAGAAAGTTCTGGAATCTGAGAGGAGCCACAAATTTCCTTCCACCTAGCGTTCCCCCAAGTCTCCCGATAAAAATGATACCTCACTTGTGTGGGTAGGCCTAGCGCCCGCGACAGGAAACGCCCCAAAGCGCAACGTGGACACATCCAAATTTTTGGAAGAAAACAGAGGTGTTTTTGCGAAGTGCCTACCTGTAGATTTTGGCCTCTAGCTCAGCCGGCACCTAGGGAAACCTACCAAACCTGTGCATTTCTGAAAACTAGAGACCTAGGGGAATCCAAGATGGGGTGACTTGCGGGGCTCGGACCAGGTTCTGTTACCCAGAATCCTTTGCAAACCTCAAAATTTGGCTAAAAAAACACATGTTCCTCACATTTCTGTGGCAGAAAGTTCTGGAATCTGAGAGGAGCCACAAATTTCCTTCCACCCAGCGTCCCCCCAAGTCTCCCGATAAAAATTATACCTCACTTGTGTGGGTAGGCATAGCGCCAGTGACAGGAAACGCACCAAAGCGCAACGTGGACACATACAAATTTTTGGAATAAACAGAGGTGTTTTTTGCGAAGGGCATACCTGTAGATTTTGGCCTCTAGCTCTGCCGGCACCTAGGGAAACCTACCAAACCTGTGCATTTCTGAAAACTAGAGACCTAGGGGAATCCAAGGAGGGGTGACTTGCGGGGCTCGGACCAGGTTCTGTTACCCAGAATCCTTTGCAAACCTCAACATTTGGCTAAAAAAACACATGTTCCTCAAATTTCTGCGGCAGAAAGTTCTGGAATCTGAGAGGAGCCACAAATTTCCTTCCACCCAGCGTCCCCCCAAGTCTCCCGATAAAAATGATACCTCACTTGTGTGGGTAGGCATAGCGCCAGCGACAGGAAACGCACCAAAGCGCAACGTGGACACATACAAATTTTTGGAATAAACAGAGGTGTTTTTTGCGAAGGGCATACCTGTAGATTTTGGCCTCTAGCTCTGCCGGCACCTTGGGAAACCTACCAAACCTGTGCATTTCTGAAAACTAGAGACCTAGGGGAATCCAAGGAGGGGTGACTTGCGGGGCTCGGACCAGGTTCTGTTACCCAGAATCCTTTGCAAACCTCAACATTTGGCTAAAAAAACACATGTTCCTCAAATTTCTGCGGCAGAAAGTTCTGGAATCTGAGAGGAGCCACAAATGTCCTTCCACCCAGCGTTCCCCCAAGTCTCCCGATCAAAATGATACCTCACTTGTGTGGGTAGGCCTAGCGCCCGCGACAGGAAACGCCCCAAAGCGCAACGTGGACACATCCAAATTTTTGGAAGAAAACAGAGGTGTTTTTTGCGAAGTGCCTACCTGTAGATTTTGGCCTCTAGCTCAGCCGGCACCTAGGGAAACCTACCAAACCTGTGCATTTCTGAAAACTAGAGACCTAGGGAAATCCAAGGAGGGGTGACTTGCGGGGCTCGGACCAGGTTCTGTTACCCAGAATCCTTTGCAAACCTCAAAATTTGGCTAAAAAAACACATGTTTCTCACATTTCTTTGGCAGAAAGTTCTGGAATCTGAGAGGAGCAACAAATTTCCTTCCACCCAGCGTTCCCCCAAGTCTCCCGATAAAAATGATACCTCACTTGTGTGGGTAGGCCTAGCGCCCGCGACAGGAAACGCCCCAAAGCGCAACGTGGACACATCCAAATTTTTGGAAGAAAACAGAGGTGTTTTTTGCGAAGTGCCTACCTGTAGATTTTGGCCTCTAGCTCAGCCGGCACCTAGGGAAACCTACCAAACCTGTGCATTTCTGAAAACTAGAGACCTAGGGGAATCCAAGGAGGGGTGACTTGCGGTGGCTCGGACCAGGTTCTGTTACCCAGAATCCATTGCAAACCTCAAAATTTGGCTAAAAAAACACATGTTTCTCACATTTCTTTGGCAGAAAGTTCTGGAATCTGAGAGGAGCCACAAATTTCCTTCCACCCAGCGTTCCCCCAAGTCTCCCGATAAGAATGATACCTCACTTGTGTGGGTAGGCCTAGCGCCCGCGACAGGAAACACCCCAAAGCGCAAAGTGGACACATCCAAATTTTTGGAAGAAAACAGAGGTGTTTTTTGCGAAGTGCCTACCTGTAGATTTTGGCCTCTAGCTCAGCCGGCACCTAGGGAAACCTACCAAACCTGTGTATTTCTGAAAACTAGAGACCTAGGGGAATCTAAGGAGGGGTGACTTGCGGGGCTCAGACCAGGTTCTGTTACCCAGAATCCTTTGCAAACCTCAAAATGTGGCTAAAAAAACACATGTTCCTCACATTTCTGTGGCAGAAAGTTCTGGAATCTGAGAGGAGCCACAAATTTCCTTCCACCTAGCGTTCCCCCAAGTCTCCCGATAAAAATGATACCTCACTTGTGTGGGTAGGCCTAGCGCCCGCGACAGGAAACGCCCCAAAGCGCAACGTGGACACATCCAAATTTTTGGAAGAAAACAGAGGTGTTTTTTGCGAAGTGCCTACCTGTAGATTTTGGCCTCTAGCTCAGCCGGCACCTAGGGAAACCTATCAAACCTGTGCATTTCTGAAAACTAGAGACCTAGAAGAATCCAAGGAGGGGTGACTTGCGGGGCTCGGACCAGGTTCTGTTACCCAGAATCCATTGCAAACCTCAAAATTTGGCTAAAAAAACACATGTTTCTCACATTTCTTTGGCAGAAAGTTCTGGAATCTGAGAGGAGCAACAAATTTCCTTCCATCCAGCGTTCCCCCAAGTCTCCCGATAAAAATGATACCTCACTTGTGTGGGTAGGCCTAGCGCCCGCGACAGGAAACGCCCCAAAGCGCAACGTGGACACATCCAAATTTTTGGAAGAAAACAGAGGTGTTTTTTGCGAAGTGCCTACCTGTAGATTTTGGCCTCTAGCTCAGCCGGCACCTAGGGAAACCTACCAAACCTGTGCATTTCTGAAAACTAGAGACCTAGAAGAATCCAAGGAGGGGTGACTTGCGGGGCTCGGACCAGGTTCTGTTACCCAGAATCCATTGCAAACCTCAAAATTTGGCTAAAAAAACACATGTTTCTCACCTTTCTTTGGCAGAAAGTTCTGGAATCGGAGAGGAGCAACAAATTTCCTTCCACCCAGCGTTCCCCCAAGTCTCCCGATAAAAATGATACCTCACTTGTGTGGGTAGGCCTAGCGCCCGCGACAGGAAACGCCCCAAAGCGCAACGTGGACACATCCACATTTTTGGAAGAAAACAGAGGTGTTTTTTGCGAAGTGCCTACCTGTAGATTTTGGCCTCTAGCTCAGCCGGCACCTAGGGAAACCTACCAAACCTGTGCATTTCTGAAAACTAGAGACCTAGGGGAATCCAAGGAGGGGTGACTTGCGGTGGCTCGGACCAGGTTCTGTTACCCAGAATCCATTGCAAACCTCAAAATTTGGCTAAAAAAACACATGTTTCTCACATTTCTTTGGCAGAAAGTTCTGGAATCTGAGAGGAGCCACAAATTTCCTTCCACCCAGCGTTCCCCCAAGTCTCCCGATAAAAATGATACCTCACTTGTGTGGGTAGGCCTAGCGCCCGCGACAGGAAACACCCCAAAGCGCAAAGTGGACACATCCAAATTTTTGGAAGAAAACAGAGGTGTTTTTTGCGAAGTGCCTACCTGTAGATTTTGGCCTCTAGCTCAGCCGGCACCTAGGGAAACCTACCAAACCTGTGCATTTCTGAAAACTAGAGACCTAGGGGAATCTAAGGAGGGGTGACTTGCGGGGCTCAGACCAGGTTCTGTTACCCAGAATCCTTTGCAAACCTCAAAATGTGGCTAAAAAAACACATGTTCCTCACATTTCTGTGGCAGAAAGTTCTGGAATCTGAGAGGAGCCACAAATTTCCTTCCACCTAGCGTTCCCCCAAGTCTCCCGATAAAAATGATACCTCACTTGTGTGGGTAGGCCTAGCGCCCGCGACAGGAAACGCCCCAAAGCGCAACGTGGACACATCCAAATTTTTGGAAGAAAACAGAGGTGTTTTTTGCGAAGGGCATACCTGTAGATTTTGGCCTCTAGCTCTGCCGGCACCTAGGGAAACCTACCAAACCTGTGCATTTCTGACAACTAGAGACCTAGGGGAATCCAAGGAGGGGTGACTTGCGGGGCTCGGACCAGGTTCTGTTACCCAGAATCCTTTGCAAACCTCAAAATGTGGCTAAAAAAACACATGTTCCTCACATTTCTGTGGCAGAAAGTTCTGGAATCTGAGAGGAGCCACAAATTTCCTTCCACCCAGCGTTCCCCCAAGTCGCCCGATCGAAATGATACCTCACTTGTGTGGGTAGGCCTAGCGTCCGCGACAGGAAACGCCCCAAAGGCCAACGTGGACACATCCAAATTTTTGGAAGAAAACAGAGGTGTTTTTTGCGAAGTGCCTACCTGTAGATTTTGGCCTCTAGCTCAGCCGGCACCTATGGAAACCTACCAAACCTGTGCATTTCTGAAAACTAGAGACGTAGGGGAATCCAAGATAGGGTGACTTGCGGGGCTCGGACCAGGTTCTGTTACCCAGAATCCTTTGCAAACCTCAAAATTTGGCTAAAAAAACACATGTTCCTCACATTTCTGTGGCAGAAAGTTCTGGAATCTGAGAGGAGCCACAAATTTCCTTCCACCCAGCGTTCCCCCAAGTCTCCCGATAAAAATGATACCTCACTTGTGTGGGTAGGCCTAGCGCCCGCGACAGGAAACGCCCCAAAGCGCAACGTGGACTCATCCACATTTTTTGAAGACAACAGAGGTGTTTTTTGCGAAGTGCCTACCTGTAGATTTTGGCCTCTAGCTCAGCCGGCACCTAGGGAAACCTACCAAACCTGTGCATTTCTGAAAACTAGAGACCTAGGGGACTCCAAGGAGGGGTTACTTGCGGGGCTCGGACCAGGTTCTGTTACCCAGAATCCTTTGCAAACCTCAAAATTTGGCTAAAAAAACACATGTTTCTCACATTTCTTTGGCAGAAAGTTCTGGAATCTGAGAGGAGCCACAAATGTCCTTCCACCCAGCGTTCCCCCAAGTCTCCCGATAAAAATGATACCTCACTTGTGTGGGTAGGCCTAGTGCCCGCGACAGGAAACGCCCCAAAGCGCAACGTGGACACATCCAAATTTTGGGAAGAAAACAGAGGTGTTTTTTGCGAAGTGTCTACCTGTAGATTTTGGCCTGTAGCCAAGCCGGCACCTAGGGAAACCTACCAAACCTGTGCATTTCTGAAAACTAGAGACCTAGGGGAGTCCAAGATGGGGTGACTTGCGGGGCTCGGACCAGGTTCTGTTACCCAGAATCCTTTGCAAACCTCAAAATTTGGCTTAAAAAACCCATGTTCCTCAAATTTCTGTGGCAGAAAGTTCTGGAATCTGAGAGGAGCCACAAATTTCCTTCCACCCAGCGTTCCCCCAAGTCTCCCGATAAAAATGATACCTCACTTGTGTGGGTAGGCCTAGCGCCCGCGACAGGAAACGCCCCAAAGCGCAACGTGGACACATCCTAATTTTTAGAAGAAAACAGAGGTGTTTTTTGCGAAGTGCCTACCTGTAGATTTTGGCCTCTAGCTCAGCCGGCACCTAGGGAAACCTATCAAACCTGTGCATTTCTGAAAACTAGAGACCTAGAAGAATCCAAGGAGGGGTGACTTGCGGGGCTCGGACCAGGTTCTGTTACCCAGAATCCATTGCAAACCTCAAAATTTGGCTAAAAAAACACATGTTTCTCACATTTCTTTGGCAGAAAGTTCTGGAATCTGAGAGGAGCAACAAATTTCCTTCCACCCAGCGTTCCCCCAAGTCTCCCGATAAAAATGATACCTCACTTGTGTGGGTAGGCCTAGCGCCCGCGACAGGAAACGCCCCAAAGCGCAACGTGGACACATCCAAATTTTTGGAAGAAAACAGAGGTGTTTTTTGCGAAGTGCCTACCTGTAGATTTTGGCCTCTAGCTCAGCCGGCACCTAGGGAAACCTACCAAACCTGTGCATTTCTGAAAACTAGAGACCTAGAAGAATCCAAGGAGGGGTGACTTGCGGGGCTCGGACCAGGTTCTGTTACCCAGAATCCATTGCAAACCTCAAAATTTGGCTAAAAAAACACATGTTTCTCACCTTTCTTTGGCAGAAAGTTCTGGAATCTGAGAGGAGCAACAAATTTCCTTCCACCCAGCGTTCCCCCAAGTCTCCCGATAAAAATGATACCTCACTTGTGTGGGTAGGCCTAGCGCCCGCGACAGGAAACGCCCCAAAGCGCAACGTGGACACTTCCAAATTTTTGGAAGAAAACAGAGGTGTTTTTTGCGAAGTGCCTACCTGTAGATTTTGGCCTCTAGCTCAGCCGGCACCTAGGGAAACCTACCAAACCTGTGCATTTCTGAAAACTAGAGACCTAGGGGAATCCAAGGAGGGGTGACTTGCGGTGGCTCGGACCAGGTTCTGTTACCCAGAATCCATTGCAAACCTCAAAATTTGGCTAAAAAAACACATGTTTCTCACATTTCTTTGGCAGAAAGTTCTGGAATCTGAGAGGAGCCACAAATTTCCTTCCACCCAGCGTTCCCCCAAGTCTCCCGATAAAAATGATACCTCACTTGTGTGGGTAGGCCTAGAGCCCGCGACAGGAAACACCCCAAAGCGCAAAGTGGACACATCCAAATTTTTGGAAGAAAACAGAGGTGTTTTTTGCGAAGTGCCTACCTGTAGATTTTGGCCTCTAGCTCAGCCGGCACCTAAGGAAACCTACCAATCCTGTGCATTTTTTAAAACTAGAGACCTAGGGGAATCTAAGGAGGGGTGACTTGCGGGGCTCAGACCAGGTTCTGTTACCCAGAATCCTTTGCAAACCTCAAAATGTGGCTAAAAAAACACATGTTCCTCACATTTCTGTGGCAGAAAGTTCTGGAATCTGAGAGGAGCCACAAATTTCCTTCCACCTAGCGTTCCCCCAAGTCTCCCGATAAAAATGATACCTCACTTGTGTGGGTAGGCCTAGCGCCCGCGACAGGAAACGCCCCAAAGCGCAACGTGGACACATCCAAATTTTTGGAAGAAAACAGAGGTGTTTTTTGCGAAGTGCCTACCTGTAGATTTTGGCCTCTAGCTCAGCCGGCACCTAGGGAAACCTACCAAACCTGTGCATTTCTGAAAACTAGAGACCTAGGGGAATCCAAGATGGGGTGACTTGCGGGGCTCGGACCAGGTTCTGTTACCCAGAATCCTTTGCAAACCTCAAAATTTGGCTAAAAAAACACATGTTCCTCA
Organism: Pleurodeles waltl; assembly: GCF_031143425.1. NCBI lineage: Eukaryota > Metazoa > Chordata > Amphibia > Caudata > Salamandridae > Pleurodeles > Pleurodeles waltl. The sequence goes on from NW_027149999.1 coordinate 94,185, forward strand.
CATTTCTGTGGCAGAAAGTTCTGGAATCTGAGAGGAGACACAAATTTCCTTCCACCCAGCGTCCCCCCAAGTCTCCCGATAAAAATTATACCTCACTTGTGTGGGTAGGCATAGCGCCAGCGACAGGAAACGCACCAAAGCGCAACGTGGACACATACAAATTTTTGGAATAAACAGAGGTGTTTTTTGCGAAGGGCATACCTGTAGATTTTGGCCTCTAGCTCTGCCGGCACCTAGGGAAACCTACCAAACCTGTGCATTTCTGAAAACTAGAGACCTAGGGGAATCCAAGGAGGGGTGACTTGCGGGGCTCGGACCAGGTTCTGTTACCCATAATCCTTTGCAAACCTCAACATTTGGCTAAAAAACCACATGTTCCTCAAATTTCTGCGGCAGATAGTTCTGGAATCTGAGAGGAGCCACAAATTTCCTTCCACCCAGCGTTCCCCCAAGTCTCCCGATAAAAATTATACCTCACTTGTGTGGGTAGGCATAGCGCCAGCGACAGGAAACGCCCCAAAGCGCAACGTGGACACATCCAAATTTTTGGAAGAAAACAGAGGTGTTTTTTGCGAAGTGCCTACCTGTAGATTTTGGCCTCTAGCTCAGCCGGCACCTAGGGAAACCTACCAAACCTGTGCATTTCTGAAAACTAGAGACCTAGGGAAATCCAAGGAGGGGTGACTTGCGGGGCTCGGACCAGGTTCTGTTACCCAGAATCCTTTGCAAACCTCAAAATTTGGCTAAAAAAACACATGTTTCTCACATTTCTTTGGCAGAAAGTTCTGGAATCTGAGAGGAGCAACAAATTTCCTTCCACCCAGCGTTCCCCCAAGTCTCCCGATAAAAATGATACCTCACTTGTGTGGGTAGGCCTAGCGCCCGCGACAGGAAACGCCCCAAAGCGCAACGTGGACACATCCAAATTTTTGGAAGAAAACAGAGGTGTTTTTTGCGAAGTGCCTACCTGTAGATTTTGGCCTCTAGCTCAGCCGGCACCTAGGGAAACCTACCAAACCTGTGCATTTCTGAAAACTAGAGACCTAGGGGAATCCAAGGAGGGGTGACTTGCAGTGGCTCGGACCAGGTTCTGTTACCCAGAATCCATTGCAAACCTCCAAATTTGGCTAAAAAAACACATGTTTCTCACATTTCTTTGGCAGAAAGTTCTGGAATCTGAGAGGAGCAACAAATTCCCTTCCACCCAGCGTTCCCCCAAGTCTCCCGATAAAAATGATACCTCACTTGTGTGGGTAGGCCTAGCGCCCGCGACAGGAAACGCCCCAAAGCGCAACGTGGACACATCCAAATTTTTGGAAGAAAACAGAGGTGTTTTTTGCGAAGTGCCTACCTGTAGATTTTGGCCTCTAGCTCAGCCGGCACCTAGGGAAACCTACCAAACCTGTGCATTTCTGAAAACTAGAGACCTAGGGGAATCCAAGGAGGGTTGACTTGCGGTGGCTCGGACCAGGTTCTGTTACCCAGAATCCATTGCAAACCTCAAAATTTGGCTAAAAAAACACATGTTTCTCACATTTCTTTGGCAGAAAGTTCTGGAATCTGAGAGGAGCCACAAATTTCCTTCCACCCAGCGTTCCCCCAAGTCTCCCGATAAAAATGATACCTCACTTGTGTGGGTAGGCCTAGCGCCCGCGACAGGAAACACCCCAAAGCGCAAAGTGGACACATCCAAATTTTTGGAAGAAAACAGAGGTGTTTTTTGCCAAGTGCCTACCTGTAGATTTTGGCCTCTAGCTCAGCCGGCACCTAGGGAAACCTACCAAACCTGTGTATTTCTGAAAACTAGAGACCTAGGGAAATCTAAGGAGGGGTGACTTGCGGGGCTCAGACCAGGTTCTGTTACCCAGAATCCTTTGCAAACCTCAAAATGTGGCTAAAAAAACACATGTTCCTCACATTTCTGTGGCAGAAAGTTCTGGAATCTGAGAGGAGCCACAAATTTCCTTCCACCTAGCGTTCCCCCAAGTCTCCCGATAAAAATGATACCTCACTTGTGTGGGTAGGCCTAGCGCCCGCGACAGGAAACGCCCCAAAGCGCAACGTGGACACATCCAAATTTTTGGAAGAAAACAGAGGTGTTTTTTGCGAAGTGCCTACCTGTAGATTTTGGCCTCTAGCTCAGCCGGCACCTAGGGAAACCTACCAAACCTGTGCATTTCTGAAAACTAGAGACCTAGGGGAATCCAAGATGGGGTGACTTGCGGGGCTCGGACCAGGTTCTGTTACCCAGAATCCTTTGCAAACCTCAAAATTTGGCTAAAAAAACACATGTTCCTCACATTTCTGTGGCAGAAAGTTCTGGAATCTGAGAGGAGCCACAAATTTCCTTCCACCCAGCGTCCCCCCAAGTCTCCCGATAAAAATGATACCTCACTTGTGTGGGTAGGCATAGCGCCAGCGACAGGAAACGCACCAAAGCGCAACGTGGACACATTCAAATTTTTGGAATAAACAGAGGTGTTTTTTGCGAAGGGCATACCTGTAGATTTTGGCCTCTAGCTCTGCCGGCACCTAGGGAAACCTACCAAACCTGTGCATTTCTGAAAACTAGAGACCTAGGGGAATCCAAGGAGGGGTGACTTGCGGGGCTCGGTCCAGGTTCTGTTACCCAGAATCCTTTGCAAACCTCAACATTTGGCTAAAAAAACACATGTTCCTCAAATTTCTGCGGCAGAAAGTTCTGGAATCTGAGAGGAGCCACAAATTTCCTTCCACCTAGCGTTCCCCCAAGTCTCCCGATAAAAATGATACCTCACTTGTGTGGGTAGGCCTAGCGCCCGCGACAGGAAACGCCCCAAAGCGCAACGTGGACACATCCAAATTTTTGGAAGAAAACAGAGGTGTTTTTGCGAAGTGCCTACCTGTAGATTTTGGCCTCTAGCTCAGCCGGCACCTAGGGAAACCTACCAAACCTGTGTATTTCTGAAAACTAGAGACCTAGGGGAATCCAAGATGGGGTGACTTGCGGGGCTCGGACCAGGTTCTGTTACCCAGAATCCTTTGCAAACCTCAAAATTTGGCTAAAAAAACACATGTTCCTCACATTTCTGTGGCAGAAAGTTCTGGAATCTGAGAGGAGCCACAAATTTCCTTCCACCTAGCGTTCCCCCAAGTCTCCCGATAAAAATGATACCTCACTTGTGTGGGTAGGCCTAGCGCCCGCGACAGGAAACGCCCCAAAGCGCAACGTGGACACATCCAAATTTTTGGAAGAAAACAGAGGTGTTTTTGCGAAGTGCCTACCTGTAGATTTTGGCCTCTAGCTCAGCCGGCACCTAGGGAAACCTACCAAACCTGTGCATTTCTGAAAACTAGAGACCTAGGGGAATCCAAGATGGGGTGACTTGCGGGGCTCGGACCAGGTTCTGTTACCCAGAATCCTTTGCAAACCTCAAAATTTGGCTAAAAAAACACATGTTCCTCACATTTCTGTGGCAGAAAGTTCTGGAATCTGAGAGGAGCCACAAATTTCCTTCCACCCAGCGTCCCCCCAAGTCTCCCGATAAAAATTATACCTCACTTGTGTGGGTAGGCATAGCGCCAGTGACAGGAAACGCACCAAAGCGCAACGTGGACACATACAAATTTTTGGAATAAACAGAGGTGTTTTTTGCGAAGGGCATACCTGTAGATTTTGGCCTCTAGCTCTGCCGGCACCTAGGGAAACCTACCAAACCTGTGCATTTCTGAAAACTAGAGACCTAGGGGAATCCAAGGAGGGGTGACTTGCGGGGCTCGGACCAGGTTCTGTTACCCAGAATCCTTTGCAAACCTCAACATTTGGCTAAAAAAACACATGTTCCTCAAATTTCTGCGGCAGAAAGTTCTGGAATCTGAGAGGAGCCACAAATTTCCTTCCACCCAGCGTCCCCCCAAGTCTCCCGATAAAAATGATACCTCACTTGTGTGGGTAGGCATAGCGCCAGCGACAGGAAACGCACCAAAGCGCAACGTGGACACATACAAATTTTTGGAATAAACAGAGGTGTTTTTTGCGAAGGGCATACCTGTAGATTTTGGCCTCTAGCTCTGCCGGCACCTTGGGAAACCTACCAAACCTGTGCATTTCTGAAAACTAGAGACCTAGGGGAATCCAAGGAGGGGTGACTTGCGGGGCTCGGACCAGGTTCTGTTACCCAGAACCCTTTGCAAACCTCAACATTTGGCTAAAAAAACACATGTTCCTCAAATTTCTGCGGCAGAAAGTTCTGGAATCTGAGAGGAGCCACAAATGTCCTTCCACCCAGCGTTCCCCCAAGTCTCCCGATCAAAATGATACCTCACTTGTGTGGGTAGGCCTAGCGCCCGCGACAGGAAACGCCCCAAAGCGCAACGTGGACACATCCAAATTTTTGGAAGAAAACAGAGGTGTTTTTTGCGAAGTGCCTACCTGTAGATTTTGGCCTCTAGCTCAGCCGGCACCTAGGGAAACCTACCAAACCTGTGCATTTCTGAAAACTAGAGACCTAGGGAAATCCAAGGAGGGGTGACTTGCGGGGCTCGGACCAGGTTCTGTTACCCAGAATCCTTTGCAAACCTCAAAATTTGGCTAAAAAAACACATGTTTCTCACATTTCTTTGGCAGAAAGTTCTGGAATCTGAGAGGAGCAACAAATTTCCTTCCACCCAGCGTTCCCCCAAGTCTCCCGATAAAAATGATACCTCACTTGTGTGGGTAGGCCTAGCGCCCGCGACAGGAAACGCCCCAAAGCGCAACGTGGACACATCCAAATTTTTGGAAGAAAACAGAGGTGTTTTTTGCGAAGTGCCTACCTGTAGATTTTGGCCTCTAGCTCAGCCGGCACCTAGGGAAACCTACCAAACCTGTGCATTTCTGAAAACTAGAGACCTAGGGGAATCCAAGGAGGGGTGACTTGCGGTGGCTCGGACCAGGTTCTGTTACCCAGAATCCATTGCAAACCTCAAAATTTGGCTAAAAAAACACATGTTTCTCACATTTCTTTGGCAGAAAGTTCTGGAATCTGAGAGGAGCCACAAATTTCCTTCCACCCAGCGTTCCCCCAAGTCTCCCGATAAGAATGATACCTCACTTGTGTGGGTAGGCCTAGCGCCCGCGACAGGAAACACCCCAAAGCGCAAAGTGGACACATCCAAATTTTTGGAAGAAAACAGAGGTGTTTTTTGCGAAGTGCCTACCTGTAGATTTTGGCCTCTAGCTCAGCCGGCACCTAGGGAAACCTACCAAACCTGTGTATTTCTGAAAACTAGAGACCTAGGGGAATCTAAGGAGGGGTGACTTGCGGGGCTCAGACCAGGTTCTGTTACCCAGAATCCTTTGCAAACCTCAAAATGTGGCTAAAAAAACACATGTTCCTCACATTTCTGTGGCAGAAAGTTCTGGAATCTGAGAGGAGCCACAAATTTCCTTCCACCTAGCGTTCCCCCAAGTCTCCCGATAAAAATGATACCTCACTTGTGTGGGTAGGCCTAGCGCCCGCGACAGGAAACGCCCCAAAGCGCAACGTGGACACATCCAAATTTTTGGAAGAAAACAGAGGTGTTTTTGCGAAGTGCCTACCTGTAGATTTTGGCCTCTAGCTCAGCCGGCACCTAGGGAAACCTACCAAACCTGTGCATTACTGAAAACTAGAGACCTAGGGGAATCCAAGATGGGGTGACTTGCGGGGCTCGGACCAGGTTCTGTTACCCAGAATCCTTTGCAAACCTCAAAATTTGGCTAAAAAAACACATGTTCCTCACATTTCTGTGGCAGAAAGTTCTGGAATCTGAGAGGAGCCACAAATTTCATTCCACCCAGCGTCCCCCCAAGTCTCCCGCTAAAAATTATACCTCACTTGTGTGGGTAGGCATAGCGCCAGTGACAGGAAACGCACCAAAGCGCAACGTGGACACATTCAAATTTTTGGAATAAACAGAGGTGTTTTTTGCGAAGGGCATACCTGTAGATTTTGGCCTCTAGCTCTGCCGGCACCTAGGGAAACCTACCAAACCTGTGCATTTCTGAAAACTAGAGACCTAGGGGAATCCAAGGAGGGGTGACTTGCGGGGCTCGGACCAGGTTCTGTTACCCAGAATCCTTTGCAAACCTCAACATTTGGCTAAAAAAACACATGTTCCTCAAATTTCTGCGGCAGAAAGTTCTGGAATCTGAGAGGAGCCACAAATGTCCTTCCACCCAGTGTTCCCCCAAGTCTCCCGATCAAAATGATACCTCACTTGTGTGGGTAGGCCTAGCGCCCGCGACAGGAAACGCCCCAAAGCGCAACGTGGACACATCCAAATTTTTGGAAGAAAACAGAGGTGTTTTTTGCGAAGTGCCTACCTGTAGATTTTGGCCTCTAGCTCAGCCGGCACCTAGGGAAACCTACCAAACCTGTGCATTTCTGAAAACTAGAGACCTGGGGAAATCCAAGGAGGGGTGACTTGCGGGGCTCGGACCAGGTTCTGTTACCCAGAATCCTTTGCAAACCTCAAAATTTGGCTAAAAAAACACATGTTTCTCACATTTCTTTGGCAGAAAGTTCTGGAATCTGAGAGGAGCAACAAATTTCCTTCCACCCAGCGTTCCCCCAAGTCTCCCGATAAAAATGATACCTCACTTGTGTGGGTAGGCCTAGCGCCCGCGACACGAAACGCCCCAAAGCGCAACGTGGACACATCCAAATTTTTGGAAGAAAACAGAGGTGTTTTTTGCGAAGTGCCTACCTGTTGATTTTGGCCTCTAGCTCAGCCGGCACCTAGGGAAACCTACCAAACCTGTGCATTTCTGAAAACTAGAGACCTAGGGGAATCCAAGATGGGGTGACTTGCGGGGCTCGGACCAGGTTCTGTTACCCAGAATCCTTTGCAAACCTCAAAATTTGGCTAAAAAAACACATGTTCCTCACATTTCTGTGGCAGAAAGTTCTGGAATCTGAGAGGAGCCACAAATTTCCTTCCACCCAGCGTTCCCCCAAATCTCCCGATCAAAATGATACCTCACTTGTGTGGGTAGGCCTAGCGCCCGCGACAGGAAACGCCCCAAAGGCCAACGTGGACACATCCAAATTTTTGGAAGAAAACAGAGGTATTTTTTGTGAAGTGCCTACCTGTGGATTTTGGCCTCTAGCTCAGCCGGCACCTAGGGAAACCTACCAAACCTGTGCATTTCTGAAAACTAGAGACCTAGGGGAATCCAAGATGGGGTGACTTGCGGGGCTCGGACCAGGTTCTGTTACCCAGAATCCTTTGCAAACCTCAAAATTTGGCTAAAAAAACACATGTTCCTCACATTTCTGTGGCAGAAAGTTCTGGAATCTGAGAGGAGCCACAAATTTCCTTCCACCCAGCGTTCCCCCAAATCTCCCGATCAAAATGATACCTCACTTGTGTGGGTAGGCCTAGCGCCCGCGACAGGAAACGCCCCAAAGCGCAACGTGGACACATCCAAATTTTTGGAAGAAAACAGAGGTGTTTTTTGCGAAGTGCCTACCTGTAGATTTTGGCCTCTAGCTCAGCCGGCACCTAGGGAAACCTACCAAACCTGTGCATTTCTGAAAACTAGAGACCTAGGGGAATCCAAGGAGGGGTGACTTGCGGGGCTCGGACCAGGTTCTGTTACCCAGAATCCTTTGCAAACCTCAAAATGTGGCTAAAAAAACACATGTTCCTCACATTTCTGTGGCAGAAAGTTCTGGAATCTGAGAGGAGCCACAAATTTCCTTCCACCCAGCGTTCCCCCAAATCTCCCGATAAAAATGATACCTCACTTGTGTGGGTAGGCCTAGCGCCCGCGACAGGAAACGCCCCAAAGCGCAACGTGGACACATCCAAATTTTTGGAAGAAAACAGAGGTGTTTTTTACGAAGTGCCTACCTGTAGATTTTGGCCTCTAGCTCAGCCGGCACCTAGGGAAACCTACCAAACCTGTGCATTTCTGAAAACTAGAGACCTAGGGGAATCCAAGGAGGGGTGACTTGCGGGGCTCGGACCAGGTTCTGTTACCCAGAATCCTTTGCAAACCTCAAAATTTGGCTAAAAAAACACATGTTTCTCACATTTCTTTGGCACAAAGTTCTGGAATCTGAGAGGAGCCACAAATTTCCTTCCACCCAGCGTTCCCCCAAGTCTCCCGATAAAAATCATACCTCACTTGTGTGGGTAGGCCTAGCGCCCGCGACAGGAAACACCCCAAAGCACAACGTGGACACATCCAAATTTTTGGAAGAAAACAGAGGTGTTTTTTGCGAAGTGCCTACCTGTAGATTTTGGCCTCTAGCTCAGCCGGCACCTAGGGAAACCTACCTAACCTGTGCATTTCTGAAAACTAGAGACCTAGGGGAATCCAAGATGGGGTGACTTGCGGGGCTCGGACCAGGTTCTGTTACCCAGAATCCTTTGCAAACCTCAAAATTTGGCTAAAAACACACATGTTCCTCACATTTCTGTGGCAGAAAGTTCTGGAATCTGAGAGGAGCCACAAATTTCCTTCCACCCAGCGTTCCCCCAAGTCTCCCGATAAAAATGATACCTCACTTGTGTGGGTAGGCCTGGCGCCCGCGACAGGAAACGCCCCAAAGCGCAACGTGGACACATCCAAATTTTTGGAAGAAAACAGAGGTATTTTTTGTGAAGTGCCTACCTGTAAATGTTGGCCTCTAGCTCAGCCGGCACCTAGGGAAACCTACCAAACCTGTGCATTTCTGAAAACTAGAGACCTAGGGGAATCCAAGGAGGGGTGACTTACGGGGCTCGGACCAGGTTCTGTTACCCAGAATCCTTTGCAAACCTCAAAATGTGGCTAAAAAAACACATGTTCCTCACATTTCTGTAGCAGAAAGTTCTGGAATCTGAGAGGAGCCACAAATTTCCTTCCACCCAGCGTTCCCCCAAGTCTCCTGATAAAAATGATACCTCACTTGTGTGGGTAGGCCTAGCGCCCGCGACAGGAAACGCCCCAAAGCACAACGTGGACACATCCAAAGTTTTGGAAGAAAACAGAGGTGTTTTTTGCGAAGTGCCTACCTGTAGATTTTGGCCTCTAGCTCAGCCGGCACCTAGGGAAACCTACCAAACCTGTGCATTTCTGAAAACTAGAGACCTAGGGGAATCCAAGATGGGGTGACTTGCGGGGCTCGGACGAGGTTCTGTTACCCAGAATCCTTTGCAAACCTCAAAATTTGGCTAAAAAAACACATGTTCCTCACATTTCTGTGGCAGAAAGTTCTGGAATCTGAGAGGAGCCACAAATTTCCTTCCACCCAGCGTCCCCCCAAGTCTCCCGATAAAAATGATACCTCACTTGTGTGGGTAGGCATAGCGCCAGCGACAGGAAACGCACCAAAGCGCAACGTGGACACATACAAATTTTTGGAATAAACAGAGGTGTTTTTTGCGAAGGGCATACCTGTAGATTTTGGCCTCTAGCTCTGCCGGCACCTAGGGAAACCTACCAAACCTGTGCATTTCTGAAAACTAGAGACCTAGGGGAATCCAAGGAGGGGTGACTTGCGGGGCTCGGACCAGGTTCTGTTACCCAGAATCCTTTGCAAACCTCAAAATTTGGCTAAAAAAACACATGTTCCTCACATTTCTGTGGCAGAAAGTTCTGGAATCTGAGAGGAGAAACAAATTTCCTTCCACCCAGCGTTCCCCCAAGTCTCCCGATAAAAATGATACCTCACTTGTGTGGGTAGGTATAGCGCCCGCGACAGGAAACGCCCCAAAGCGCAACGTGGACACATCCAAATTTTTGGAAGAAAACAGAGGTGTTTTTTGCGAAGTGCCTACCTGTAGATTTTGGCCTCTAGCTCAGCCGGCACCTAGGGAAACCTACCAAACCTGTGCATTTCTGAAAACTAGAGAACTAGGGGAATCCAAGATGGGGTGTCTTGCGGGGCTCGGACCAGGTTCTGAACCCAGAATCCTTTGCAAACCTCAAAATTTGGCTAAAAACACACATGTTCCTCACATTTCTGTGGCAGAAAGTTCTGGAATCTGAGAGGAGCCATAAATTTCCTTCCACCCAGCGTTCCCCCAAGTCTCCCGATAAAAATGATACCTCACTTGTGTGGGTAGGCCTGGCGCCCGCGACAGGAAACGCCCCAAAGCGCAACGTGGACTCATCCAAATTTTTGGAAGAAAACAGAGGTATTTTTTGTGAAGTGCCTACCTGTAAATGTTGGCCTCTAGCTCAGGGAAACTTAGGGAAACCTACCAAACCTGTGCATTTCTGAAAACTAGAGACCTAGGGGAATCCAAGATGGGGTGACTTGCGGGGCTCGGACCAGGTTCTGTTACCCAGAATCCTTTGCAAACCTCAAAATTTGGCTAAAAAAACACATGTTCCTCACATTTCTGTGGCAGAAAGTTCTGGAATCTGAGAGGAGCCACAAATTTCCTTCCACCCAGCGTCCCCCCAAGTCTCCCGATAAAAATTATACCTCACTTGTGTGGGTAGGCATAGCGCCAGTGACAGGAAACGCACCAAAGCGCAACGTGGACACATACAAATTTTTGGAATAAACAGAGGTGTTTTTTGCGAAGGGCATACCTGTAGATTTTGGCCTCTAGCTCTGCCGGCACCTTGGGAAACCTACCAAACCTGTGCATTTCTGAAAACTAGAGACCTAGGGGAATCCAAGGAGGGCTGACTTGCGGGGCTCGGACCAGGTTCTGTTACCCAGAATCCTTTGCAAACCTCAACATTTGGCTAAAAAAACACATGTTCCTCAAATTTCTGCGGCAGAAAGTTCTGGAATCTGAGAGGAGCCACAAATGTCCTTCCACCCAGCGTTCCCCCAAGTCTCCCGATCAAAATGATACCTCACTTGTGTGGGTAGGCCTAGCGCCCGCGACAGGAAACGCCCCAAAGCGCAACGTGGACACATCCAAATTTTTGGAAGAAAACAGAGGTGTTTTTTGCGAAGTGCCTACCTGTAGATTTTGGCCTCTAGCTCAGCCGGCACCTAGGGAAACCTACCAAACCTGTGCATTTCTGAAAACTAGAGACCTAGGGAAATCCAAGGAGGGGTGACTTGCGGGGCTCGGACCAGGTTCTGTTACCCAGAATCCTTTGCAAACCTCAAAATTTGGCTAAAAAAACTCATGTTTCTCACATTTCTTTGGCAGAAAGTTCTGGAATCTGAGAGGAGCAACAAATTTCCTTCCACCCAGCGTTCCCCCAAGTCTCCCGATAAAAATGATACCTCACTTGTGTGGGTAGGCCTAGCGCCCGCGACAGGAAACGCCCCAAACCGCAACGTGGACACATCCAAATTTTTGGAAGAAAACAGAGGTGTTTTTTGCGATGTGCCTACCTGTAGATTTTGGCCTCTAGCTCAGCCGGCACCTAGGGAAACCTACCAAACCTGTGCATTTCTGAAAACTAGAGACCTAGGGGAATCCAAGGAGGGGTGACTTGCGGTGGCTCGGACCAGGTTCTGTTACCCAGAATCCATTGCAAACCTCAAAATTTGGCTAAAAAAACACATGTTTCTCACATTTCTTTGGCAGAAAGTTCTGGAATCTGAGAGGAGCCACAAATTTCCTTCCACCCAGCGTTCCCCCAAGTCTCCCGATAAAAATGATACCTCACTTGTGTGGGTAGGCCTAGCGCCCGCGACAGGAAACACCCCAAAGCGCAAAGTGGACACATCCAAATTTTTGGAAGAAAACAGAGGTGTTTTTTGCGAAGTGCCTACCTGTAGATTTTGGCCTCTAGCTCAGCCGGCACCTAGGGAAACCTACCAAACCTGTGTATTTCTGAAAACTAGAGACCTAGGGGAATCTAAGGAGGGGTGACTTGCGGGGCTCAGACCAGGTTCTGTTACCCAGAATCCTTTGCAAACCTCAAAATGTGGCTAAAAAAACACATGTTCCTCACATTTCTGTGGCAGAAAGTTCTGGAATCTGAGAGGAGCCACAAATTTCCTTCCACCTAGCGTTCCCCCAAGTCTCCCGATAAAAATGATACCTCACTTGTGTGGGTAGGCCTAGCGCCCGCGACAGGAAACGCCCCAAAGCGCAACGTGGACACATCCAAATTTTTGGAAGAAAACAGAGGTGTTTTTGCGAAGTGCCTACCTGTAGATTTTGGCCTCTAGCTCAGCCGGCACCTAGGGAAACCTACCAAACCTGTGCATTTCTGAAAACTAGAGACCTAGGGGAATCCAAGATGGGGTGACTTGCGGGGCTCGGACCAGGTTCTGTTACCCAGAATCCTTTGCAAACCTCAAAATTTGGCTAAAAAAACACATGTTCCTCACATTTCTGTGGCAGAAAGTTCTGGAATCTGAGAGGAGCCACAAATTTCCTTCCACCCAGCGTCCCCCCAAGTCTCCCGATAAAAATGATACCTCACTTGTGTGGGTAGGCATAGCGCCAGCGACAGGAAACGCACCAAAGCGCAACGTGGACACATACAAATTTTTGGAATAAACAGAGGTGTTTTTTGCGAAGGGCATACCTGTAGATTTTGGCCTCTAGCTCTGCCGGCACCTAGGGAAACCTACCAAACCTGTGCATTTCTGAAAACTAGAGACCTAGGGGAATCCAAGGAGGGGTGACTTGCGGGGCTCGGACCAGGTTCTGTTACCCAGAATCCTTTGCAAACCTCAAAATTTGGCTAAAAAAACACATGTTCCTCACATTTCTGTGGCAGAAAGTTCTGGAATCTGAGAGGAGAAACAAATTTCTTTCCACCCAGCGTTCCCCCAAGTCTCCCGATAAAAATGATACCTCACTTGTGTGGGTAGGTATAGCGCCCGCGACAGGAAACGCCCCAAAGCGCAACGTGGACACATCCAAATTTTTGGAAGAAAACAGAGGTGTTTTTTGCGAAGTGCCTACCTGTAGATTTTGGCCTCTAGCTCAGCCGGCACCTAGGGAAACCTACCAAACCTGTGCATTTCTGAAAACTAGAGAACTAGGGGAATCCAAGATGGGGTGTCTTGCGGGGCTCGGACCAGGTTCTGAACCCAGAATCCTTTGCAAACCTCAAAATTTGGCTAAAAACACACATGTTCCTCACATTTCTGTGGCAGAAAGTTCTGGAATCTGAGAGGAGCCATAAATTTCCTTCCACCCAGCGTTCCCCCAAGTCTCCCGATAAAAATGATACCTCACTTGTGTGGGTAGGCCTGGCGCCCGCGACAGGAAACGCCCCAAAGCGCAACGTGGACACATCCAAATTTTTGGAAGAAAACAGAGGTATTTTTTGTGAAGTGCCTACCTGTAAATGTTGGCCTCTAGCTCAGGGAAACTTAGGGAAACCTACCAAACCTGTGCATTTCTGAAAACTAGAGACCTAGGGGAATCCAAGATGGGGTGACTTGCGGGGCTCGGACCAGGTTCTGTTACCCAGAATCCTTTGCAAACCTCAAAATTTGGCTAAAAAAACACATGTTCCTCACATTTCTGTGGCAGAAAGTTCTGGAATCTGAGAGGAGCCACAAATTTCCTTCCACCCAGCGTCCCCCCAAGTCTCCCGATAAAAATTATACCTCACTTGTGTGGGTAGGCATAGCGCCAGCGACAGGAAACGCACCAAAGCGCAACGTGGACACATACAAATTTTTGGAATAATCAGAGGTGTTTTTTGCGAAGGGCATACCTGTAGATTTTGGCCTCTAGCTCTGCCGGCACCTTGGGAAACCTACCAAACCTGTGCATTTCTGAAAACTAGAGACCTAGGGGAATCCAAGGAGGGGTGACTTGCGGGGCTCGGACCAGGTTCTGTTACCCAGAATCCTTTGCAAACCTCAACATTTGGCTAAAAAAACACATGTTCCTCAAATTTCTGCGGCAGAAAGTTCTGGAATCTGAGAGGAGCCACAAATGTCCTTCCACCCAGCGTTCCCCCAAGTCTCCCGATCAAAATGATACCTCACTTGTGTGGGTAGGCCTAGCGCCCGCGACAGGAAACGCCCCAAAGCGCAACGTGGACACATCCAAATTTTTGGAAGAAAACAGAGGTGTTTTTTGCGAAGTGCCTACCTGTAGATTTTGGCCTCTAGCTCAGCCGGCACCTAGGGAAACCTACCAAACCTGTGCATTTCTGAAAACTAGAGACCTAGGGAAATCCAAGGAGGGGTGACTTGCGGGGCTCGGACCAGGTTCGGTTACCCAGAATCCTTTGCAAACCTCAAAATTTGGCTAAAAAACACATGTTTCTCACATTTCTTTGGCAGAAAGTTCTGGAATCTGAGAGGAGCAACAAATTTCCTTCCACCCAGCGTTCCCCCAAGTCTCCCGATAAAAATGATACCTCACTTGTGTGGGTAGGCCTAGCGCCCGCGACAGGAAACGCCCCAAAGCGTAACGTGGACACATCCAAATTTTTGGAAGAAAACAGAGGTGTTTTTTGCGAAGTGCCTACCTGTTGATTTTGGCCTCTAGCTCAGCCGGCACCTAGGGAAACCTACCAAACCTGTGCATTTCTGAAAACTAGAGACCTAGGGGAATCCAAGGAGGGGTGACTTGCGGTGGCTCGGACCAGGTTCTGTTACCCAGAATCCATTGCAAACCTCAAAATTTGGCTAAAAAAACACATGTTTCTCACATTTCTTTGGCAGAAAGTTCTGGAATCTGAGAGGAGCCACAAATTTCCTTCCACCCAGCGTTCCCCCAAGTCTCCCGATAAAAATGATACCTCACTTGTGTGGGTAGGCCTAGCGCCCGCGACAGGAAACACCCCAAAGCGCAAAGTGGACACATCCAAATTTTTGGAAGAAAACAGAGGTGTTTTTTGCGAAGTGCCTACCTGTAGATTTTGGCCTCTAGCTCAGCCGGCACCTAGGGAAACCTACCAAACCTGTGTATTTCTGAAAACTAGAGACCTAGGGGAATCTAAGGAGGGGTGACTTGCGGGGCTCAGACCAGGTTCTGTTACCCAGAATCCTTTGCAAACCTCAAAATGTGGCTAAAAAAACACATGTTCCTCACATTTCTGTGGCAGAAAGTTCTGGAATCTGAGAGGAGCCACAAATTTCCTTCCACCTAGCGTTCCCCCAAGTCTCCCGATAAAAATGATACCTCACTTGTGTGGGTAGGCCTAGCGCCCGCGACAGGAAACGCCCCAAAGCGCAACGTGGACACATCCAAATTTTTGGAAGAAAACAGAGGTGTTTTTGCGAAGTGCCTACCTGTAGATTTTGGCCTCTAGCTCAGCCGGCACCTAGGGAAACCTACCAAACCTGTGCATTTCTGAAAACTAGAGACCTAGGGGAATCCAAGATGGGGTGACTTGCGGGGCTCGGACCAGGTTCTGTTACCCAGAATCCTTTGCAAACCTCAAAATTTGGCTAAAAAAACACATGTTCCTCACATTTCTGTGGCAGAAAGTTCTGGAATCTGAGAGGAGCCACAAATTTCCTTCCACCCAGCGTCCCCCCAAGTCTCCCGATAAAAATGATACCTCACTTGTGTGGGTAGGCATAGCGCCAGTGACAGGAAACGCACCAAAGCGCAACGTGGACACATACAAATTTTTGGAATAAACAGAGGTGTTTTTTGCGAAGGGCATACCTGTAGATTTTGGCCTCTAGCTCTGCCGGCACCTAGGGAAACCTACCAAACCTGTGCATTTCTGAAAACTAGAGACCTAGGGGAATCCAAGGAGGGGTGACTTGCGGGGCTCGGACCAGGTTCTGTTACCCAGAATCCTTTGCAAACCTCAACATTTGGCTAAAAAAACACATGTTCCTCAAATTTCTGCGGCAGAAAGTTCTGGAATCTGAGAGGAGCCACAAATGTCCTTCCACCCAGCGTTCCCCCAAGTCTCCCGATCAAAATGATACCTCACTTGTGTGGGTAGGCCTAGCGCCCGCGACAGGAATCGACCCAAAGCGCAACGTGGACACATCCAAATTTTTGGAAGAAAACAGAGGTGTTTTTTGCGAAGTGCCTACCTGTAGATTTTGGCCTCTAGCTCAGCCGGCACCTAGGGAAACCTACCAAACCTGTGCATTTCTGAAAACTAGAGACCTGGGGAAATCCAAGGAGGGGTGACTTGCGGGGCTCGGACCAGGTTCTGTTACCCAGAATCCTTTGCAAACCTCAAAATTTGGCTAAAAAAACACATGTTTCTCACATTTCTTTGGCAGAAAGTTCTGGAATCTGAGAGGAGCAACAAATTTCCTTCCACCCAGCGTTCCCCCAAGTCTCCCGATAAAAATGATACCTCACTTGTGTGGGTAGGCCTAGCGCCCGCGACAGGAAACGCCCCAAAGCGCAACGTGGACACATCCAAATTTTTGGAAGAAAACAGAGGTGTTTTTTGCGAAGTGCCTACCTGTTGATTTTGGCCTCTAGCTCAGCCGGCACCTAGGGAAACCTACCAAACCTGTGCATTTCTGAAAACTAGAGACCTAGGGGAATCCAAGATGGGGTGACTTGCGGGGCTCGGACCAGGTTCTGTTACCCAGAATCCTCTGCAAACCTCAAAATTTGGCTAAAAAAACACATGTTCCTCACATTTCTGTGGCAGAAAGTTCTGGAATCTGAGAGGAGCCACAAATTTCCTTCCACCCAGCGTTCCCCCAAATCTCCCGATCAAAATGATACCTCACTTGTGTGGGTAGGCCTAGCGCCCGCGACAGGAAACGCCCCAAAGCGCAACGTGGACACATCCAAATTTTTGGAAGAAAACAGAGGTATTTTTTGTGAAGTGCCTACCTGTAGATTTTGGCCTCTAGCTCAGCCGGCACCTAGGGAAACCTACCAAACCTGTGCATTTCTGAAAACTAGAGACCTAGGGGAATCCAAGATGGGGTGACTTGCGGGGCTCGGACCAGGTTCTGTTACCCAGAATCCTTTGCAAACCTCAAAATGTGGCTAAAAAAACACATGTTCCTCACATTTCTGTGGCAGAAAGTTCTGGAATCTGAGAGGAGCCACAAATTTCCTTCCACCCAGCGTTCCCCCAAATCTCCCGATCAAAATGATACCTCACTTGTGTGGGTAGGCCTAGCGCCCGCGACAGGAAACGCCCCAAAGCGCAACGTGGACACATCCAAATTTTTGGAAGAAAACAGAGGTGTTTTTTGCGAAGTGCCTACCTGTAGATTTTGGCCTCTAGCTCAGCCGGCACCTAGGGAAACCTACCAAACCTGTGCATTTCTGAAAACTAGAGACCTAGGGGAATCCAAGGAGGGGTGACTTGCGGGGCTCGGACCAGGTTCTGTTACCCAGAATCCTTTGCAAACCTCAAAATGTGGCTAAAAAAACACATGTTCCTCACATTTCTGTGGCAGAAAGTTCTGGAATCTGAGAGGAGCCACAAATTTCCTTCCACCCAGCGTCCCCCCAAGTCTCCCGATAAAAATGATACCTCACTTGTGTGGGTAGGCATAGCGCCAGCGACAGGAAACGCACCAAAGCGCAACGTGGACACATACAAATTTTTGGAATAAACAGAGGTGTTTTTTGCGAAGGGCATACCTGTAGATTTTGGCCTCTAGCTCTGCCGGCACCTAGGGAAACCTACCAAACCTGTGCATTTCTGAAAACTAGAGACCTAGGGGAATCCAAGGAGGGGTGACTTGCGGGGCTCGGACCAGGTTCTGTTACCCAGAATCCTTTGCAAACCTCAAAATTAGGCTAAAAAAACACATGTTCCTCACATTTCTGTGGCAGAAAGTTCTGGAATCTGAGAGGAGAAACAAATTTCCTTCCACCCAGCGTTCCCCCAAGTCTCCCGATAAAAATGATACCTCACTTGTGTGGGTAGGTATAGCGCCCGCGACAGGAAACGCCCCAAAGCGCAACGTGGACACATCCAAATTTTTGGAAGAAAACAGAGGTGTTTTTTGCGAAGTGCCTACCTGTAGATTTTGGCCTCTAGCTCAGCCGGCACCTAGGGAAACCTACCAAACCTGTGCATTTCTGAAAACTAGAGAACTAGGGGAATCCAAGATGGGGTGTCTTGCGGGGCTCGGACCAGGTTCTGAACCCAGAATCCTTTGCAAACCTCAAAATTTGGCTAAAAACACACATGTTCCTCACATTTCTGTGGCAGAAAGTTCAGGAATCTGAGAGGAGCCATAAATTTCCTTCCACCCAGCGTTCCCCCAAGTCTCCCGATAAAAATGATACCTCACTTGTGTGGGTAGGCCTGGCGCCCGCGACAGGAAACGCCCCAAAGCGCAACGTGGACACATCCAAATTTTTGGAAGAAAACAGAGGTATTTTTTGTGAAGTGCCTACCTGTAAATGTTGGCCTCTAGCTCAGGGAAACTTAGGGAAACCTACCAAACCTGTGCATTTCTGAAAACTAGAGACCTAGGGGAATCCAAGATGGGGTGACTTGCGGGGCTCGGACCAGGTTCTGTTACCCAGAATCCTTTGCAAACCTCAAAATTTGGCTATAAAAACACATGTTCCTCACATTTCTGTGGCAGAAAGTTCTGGAATCTGAGAGGAGCCACAAATTTCCTTCCACCCAGCGTCCCCACAAGTCTCCCGATAAAAATGATACCTCACTTGTGTGGGTAGGCATAGCGCCAGCGACAGGAAATGCACCAAAGCGCAACGTGGACACATACAAATTTTTGGAATAAACAGAGGTGTTTTTTGCGAAGGGCATACCTGTAGATTTTGGCCTCTAGCTCTGCCGGCACCTAGGGAAACTTACCAAACCTGTGCATTTCTGAAAACTAGAGACCTAGGGGAATCCAAGGAGGGGTGACTTGCGGGGCTCGGACCAGGTTCTGTTACCCAGAATCCTTTGCAAACCTCAACATTTGGCTAAAAAAACACATGTTCCTCAAATTTCTGCGGCAGAAAGTTCTAGAATCTGAGAGGAGCCACAAATTTCCTTCCACCCAGCGTTCCCCCAAGTCTCCCGATCAAAATGATACCTCACTTGTGTGGGTAGGCCTAGCGCCCGCGACAGGAAATGCCCCAAAGCGCAACGTGGACACATCCAAATTTTTGGAAGAAAACAGAGGTGTTTTTTGCGAAGTGCCTACCTGTAGATTTTGGCCTCCAGCTCAGCCGGCACCTAGGGAAACCTACCAAACCTGTGCATTTCTGAAAACTAGAGACCTAGGGAAATCCAAGGAGGGGTGACTTGCGGAGCTCGGACCAGGTTCTGTTACCCAGAATCCTTTGCAAACCTCAAAATTTGGCTAAAAAACACATGTTTCTCACATTTCTTTGGCAGAAAGTTCTGGAATCTGAGAGGAGCCACAAATTTCCTTCCACCCAGCGTTCCCCCAAGTCTCCCGATAAAAATCATACCTCACTTGTGTGGGAAGGCCTAGCGCCCGCGACAGGAAACACCCCAAAGCGCAACGTGGACACATCCCAATTTTTGGAAGAAAACAGAGGTGTTTTTTGCGAAGTGCCTACCTGTAGATTTTGGCCTCTAGCTCAGCCGGCACCTAGGGAAACCTACCTAACCTGTGCATTTCTGAAAACTAGAGACCTAGGGGAATCTAAGGAGGGGTGACTTGCGGGGCTCAGACCAGGTTCTGTTACCCAGAATCCTTTGCAAACCTCAAAATGTGGCTAAAAAAACACATGTTCCTCACATTTCTGTGGCAGAAAGTTCTGGAATCTGAGAGGAGCCACAAATTTCCTTCCACCCAGCGTTCCCCCAAGTCTCCCGATAAAAATGATACCTCACTTGTGTGGGTAGGCCTAGCGCCCGCGACAGGAAACGCCCCAAAGCACAACGTGGACACATCCAAATTTTTGGAAGAAAACAGAGGTGTTTTTTGCGAAGTGCCTACCTGTAGATTTTGGCCTCTAGCTCAGCCGGCACCTAGGGAAACCTACCAAACCTGTGCATTTCTGAAAACTAGAGAACTAGGGGAATCCAAGATGGGGTGTCTTGCGGGGCTCGGACCAGGTTCTGTTACCCAGAATCCTTTGCAAACCTCAAAATTTGGCTAAAAACACACATGTTCCTCACATTTCTGTGGCAGAAAGTTCTGGAATCTGAGAGGAGCCACAAATTTCCTTCCACCCAGCGTTCCCCCAAGTCTCCCGATAAAAATGATACCTCACTTGTGTGGGTAGGCCTGGCGCCCGCGACAGGAAACGCCCCAAAGCACAACGTGGACACATCCAAATTTTTGGAAGAAAACAGAGGTGTTTTTTGCGAAGTGCCTACCTGTAGATTTTGGCCTCTAGCTCAGCCGGCACCTAGGGAAACCTACCAAACCTGTGCATTTCTGAAAACTAGAGAACTAGGGGAATCCAAGATGGGGTGTCTTGCGGGGCTCGGACCAGGTTCTGTTACCCAGAATCCTTTGCAAACCTCAAAATTTGGCTAAAAACACATGTTCCTCACATTTCTGTGGCAGAAAGTTCTGGAATCTGAGAGGAGCCACAAATTTCCTTCCACCCAGCGTTCCCCCAAGTCTCCCGATAAAAATGATACCTCACTTGTGTGGGTAGGCCTGGCGCCCGCGACAGGAAACGCCCCAAAGCGCAACGTGGACACATCCAATTTTTTGGAAGAAAACAGAGGTATTTTTTGTGAAGTGCCTACCTGTAAATGTTGGCCTCTAGCTCAGCCGGCACCTAGGGAAACCTACCAAACCTGTGCATTTCTGAAAACTAGAGACCTAGGGGAATCCAAGGAGGGGTGACTTACGGGGCTCGGACCAGGTTCTGTTACCCAGAATCCTTTGCAAACCTCAAAATGTGGCTAAAAAAACACATGTTCCTCACATTTCTGTGGCAGAAAGTTCTGGAATCTGAGAGGAGCCACAAATTTCCTTCCACCCAGCGTTCCCCCAAGTCGCCCGATCGAAATGATACCTCACTTGTGTGGGTAGGCCTAGCGTCCGCGACAGGAAACGCCCCAAAGGCCAACGTGGACACATCCAAATTTTTGGAAGAAAACAGAGGTGTTTTTTGTGAAGTGCCTACCTGTAGATTTTGGCCTCTAGCTCAGCCGGCACCTAGGGAAACCTACCAAACCTGTGCATTTCTGAAAACTAGAGACGTAGGGGAATCCAAGATAGGGTGACTTGCGGGGCTCGGACCAGGTTCTGTTACCCAGAATCCTTTGCAAACCTCAAAATTTGGCTAAAAAAACACATGTTCCTCACATTTCTGTGGCAGAAAGTTCTGGAATCTGAGAGGAGCCACAAATTTCCTTCCACCCAGCGTTCCCCCAAGTCTCCCGATAAAAATGATACCTCACTTGTGTGGGTAGGCCTAGCGCCCGCGACAGGAAACGCCCCAAAGCGCAACGTGGACACATCCACATTTTTTGAAGACAACAGAGGTGTTTTTTGCGAAGTGCCTACCTGTAGATTTTGGCCTCTAGCTCAGCCGGCACCTAGGGAAACCTACCAAACCTGTGCATTTCTGAAAACTAGAGACCTAGGGGACTCCAAGGAGGGGTGACTTGCGGGGCTCGGACCAGGTTCTGTTACCCAGAATCCTTTGCAAACCTCAAAATTTGGATAAAAAAACACATGTTTCTCACATTTCTTTGGCAGAAAGTTCTGGAATCTGAGAGGAGCCACAAATGTCCTTCCACCCAGCGTTCCCCCAAGTCTCCCGATAAAAATGATACCTCACTTGTGTGGGTAGGCCTAGTGCCCGCGACAGGAAACGCCCCAAAGCGCAACGTGGACACATCCAAATTTTGGGAAGAAAACAGAGGTGTTTTTTGCGAAGTGTCTACCTGTAGATTTTGGCCTGTAGCCAAGCCGGCACCTAGGGAAACCTACCAAACCTGTGCATTTCTGAAAACTAGAGACCTAGGGGAGTCCAAGATGGGGTGACTTGCGGGGCTCGGACCAGGTTCTGTTACCCAGAATCCTTTGCAAACCTCAAAATTTGGCTAAAAAAACCCATGTTCCTCAAATTTCTGTGGCAGAAAGTTCTGGAATCTGAGAGGAGCCACAAATTTCCTTCCACCCAGCGTTCCCCCAAGTCTCCCGATAAAAATGATACCTCACTTGTGTGGGTAGGCCTAGCGCCCGCGACAGGAAACGCCCCAAAGTGCAACGTGGACACATCCAAATTTTTGGAAGAAAACAGAGGTGTTTATTGCGAAGTGCCTACCTGTAGATTTTGGCCTCTAGCTCAGCCGGCACCTAGGGAAACCTACCAAACCTGTGCATTTCTGAAAACTAGAGACCTAGAAGAATCCAAGGAGGGGTGACTTGCGGGGCTCGGACCAGGTTCTGTTACCCAGAATCCATTGCAAACCTCAAAATTTGGCTAAAAAAACACATGTTTCTCACATTTCTTTGGCAGAAAGTTCTGGAATCTGAGAGGAGCAACAAATTTCCTTCCACCCAGCGTTCCCCCAAGTCTCCCGATAAAAATGATACCTCACTTGTGTGGGTAGGCCTAGCGCCCGCGACAGGAAACGCCCCAAAGCGCAACGTGGACACATCCAAATTTTTGGAAGAAAACAGAGGTGTTTTTTGCGAAGTGCCTACCTGTAGATTTTGGCCTCTAGCTCAGCCGGCACCTAGGGAAACCTACCAAACCTGTGCATTTCTGAAAACTAGAGACCTAGAAGAATCCAAGGAGGGGTGACTTGCGGGGCTCGGACCAGGTTCTGTTACCCAGAATCCATTGCAAACCTCAAAATTTGGCTAAAAAAACACATGTTTCTCACCTTTCTTTGGCAGAAAGTTCTGGAATCTGAGAGGAGCAACAAATTTCCTTCCACCCAGCGTTCCCCCAAGTCTCCCGATAAAAATGATACCTCACTTGTGTGGGTAGGCCTAGCGCCCGCGACAGGAAACGCCCCAAAGCGCAACGTGGACACATCCAAATTTTTGGAAGAAAACAGAGGTGTTTTTTGCGAAGTGCCTACCTGTAGATTTTGGCCTCTAGCTCAGCCGGCACCTAGGGAAACCTACCAAACCTGTGCATTTCTGAAAACTAGAGACCTAGGGGAATCCAAGGAGGGGTGACTTGCGGTGGCTCGGACCAGGTTCTGTTACCCAGAATCCATTGCAAACCTCAAAATTTGGCTAAAAAAACACATGTTTCTCACATTTCTTTGGCAGAAAGTTCTGGAATCTGAGAGGAGCCACAAATTTCCTTCCACCCAGCGTTCCCCCAAGTCTCCCGATAAAAATGATACCTCACTTGTGTGGGGAGGCCTAGCGCCCGCGACAGGAAACACCCCAAAGCGCAAAGTGGACACATCCAAATTTTTGGAAGAAAACAGAGGTGTTTTTTGCGAAGTGCCTACCTGTAGATTTTGGCCTCTAGCTCAGCCGGCACCTAGGGAAACCTACCAAACCTGTGCATTTCTGAAAACTAGAGACCTATGGGAATCTAAGGAGGGGTGACTTGCGGGGCTCAGACCAGGTTCTGTTACCCAGAATCCTTTGCAAACCTCAAAATGTGGCTAAAAAAACACATGTTCCTCACATTTCTGTGGCAGAAAGTTCAGGAATCTGAGAGGAGCCACAAATTTCCTTCCACCTAGCGTTCCCCCAAGTCTCCCGATAAAAATGATACCTCACTTGTGTGGGTAGGCCTAGCGCCCGCGACAGGAAACGCCCCAAAGCGCAACGTGGACACATCCAAATTTTTGGAAGAAAACAGAGGTGTTTTTTGCGAAGTGCCTACCTGTAGATTTTGGCCTCTAGCTCAGCCGGCACCTAGGGAAACCTACCAAACCTGTGCATTTCTGAAAACTAGAGACCTAGGGGAATCCAAGATGGGGTGACTTGCGGGGCTCGGACCAGGTTCTGTTACCCAGAATCCTTTGCAAACCTCAAAATTTGGCTAAAAAAACACATGTTCCTCACATTTCTGTGGCAGAAAGTTCTGGAATCTGAGAGGAGCCACAAATTTCCTTCCACCCAGCGTCCCCCCAAGTCTCCCGATAAAAATTATACCTCACTTGTGTGGGTAGGCATAGCGCCAGCGACAGGAAACGCACCAAAGCGCAACGTGGACACATACAAATTTTTGGAATAAACAGAGGTGTTTTTTGCGAAGGGCATACCTGTAGATTTTGGCCTCTAGCTCTGCCGGCACCTAGGGAAACCTACCAAACCTGTGCATTTCTGAAAACTAGAGACCTAGGGGAATCCAAGGAGGGGTGACTTGCGGGGCTCGGACCAGGTTCTGTTACCCAGAATCCTTTGCAAACCTCAACATTTGGCTAAAAAAACACATGTTCCTCAAATTTCTGCGGCAGAAAGTTCTGGAATCTGAGAGGAGCCACAAATTTCCTTCCACCCAGCGTTCCCCCAAGTCTCCCGATCAAAATGATACCTCACTTGTGTGGGTAGGACTAGCGCCCGCGACAGGAAACGCCCCAAAGCGCAACGTGGACACATCCAAATTTTTGGAAGAAAACAGAGGTGTTTTTTGCGAAGTGCCTACCTGTAGATTTTGGCCTCTAGCTCAGCCGGCACCTAGGGAAACCTACCAAACCTGTGCATTTCTGAAAACTAGAGACCTAGGGAAATCCAAGGAGGGGTGACTTGCGGGGCTCGGACCAGGTTCTGTTACCCAGAATCCTTTGCAAACCTCAAAATTTGGCTAAAAAAACACATGTTTCTCACATTTCTTTGGCAGAAAGTTCTGGAATCTGAGAGGAGCAACAAATTTCCTTCCACCCAGCGTTCCCCCAAGTCTCCCGATAAAAATGATACCTCACTTGTGTGGGTAGGCCTAGCGCCCGCGACAGGAAACGCCCCAAAGCGCAACGTGGACACATCCAAATTTTTGGAAGAAAACAGAGGTGTTTTTTGCGAAGTGCCTACCTGTAGATTTTGGCCTCTAGCTCAGCCGGCACCTAGGGAAACCTACCAAACCTGTGCATTTCTGAAAACTAGAGACCTAGGGGAATCCAAGGAGGGGTGACTTGCGGTGGCTCGGACCAGGTTCTGTTACCCAGAATCCATTGCAAACCTCAAAATTTGGCTAAAAAAACACATGTTTCTCACATTTCTTTGGCAGAAAGTTCTGGAATCTGAGAGGAGCCACAAATTTCCTTCCACCCAGCGTTCCCCCAAGTCTCCCGATAAAAATGATACCTCACTTGTGTGGGTAGGCCTAGCGCCCGCGACAGGAAACACCCCAAAGCGCAAAGTGGACACATCCAAATTTTTGGAAGAAAACAGAGGTGTTTTTTGCGAAGTGCCTACCTGTAGATTTTGGCCTCTAGCTCAGCCGGCACCTAGGGAAACCTACCAAACCTGTGTATTTCTGAAAACTAGAGACCTAGGGGAATCTAAGGAGGGGTGAGTTGCGGGGCTCAGACCAGGTTCTGTTACCCAGAATCCTTTGCAAACCTCAAAATGTGGCTAAAAAAACACATGTTCCTCACATTTCTGTGGCAGAAAGTTCTGGAATCTGAGAGGAGCCACAAATTTCCTTCCACCTAGCGTTCCCCCAAGTCTCCCGATAAAAATGATACCTCACTTGTGTGGGTAGGCCTAGCGCCCGCGACAGGAAACGCCCCAAAGCGCAACGTGGACACATCCAAATTTTTGGAAGAAAACAGAGGTGTTTTTTGCGAAGTGCCTACCTGTAGATTTTGGCCTCTAGCTCAGCCGGCACCTAGGGAAACCTACCAAACCTGTGCATTTCTGAAAACTAGAGACCTAGGGGAATCCAAGATGGGGTGACTTGCGGGGCTCGGACCAGGTTCTGTTACCCAGAATCCTTTGCAAACCTCAAAATTTGGCTAAAAAAACACATGTTCCTCACATTTCTGTGGCAGAAAGTTCTGGAATCTGAGAGGAGCCACAAATTTCCTTCCACCCAGCGTCCCCCCAAGTCTCCCGATAAAAATTATACCTCACTTGTGTGGGTAGGCATAGCGCCAGCGACAGGAAACGCACCAAAGCGCAACGTGGACACATACAAATTTTTGGAATAAACAGAGGTGTTTTTTGCGAAGGGCATACCTGTAGATTTTGGCCTCTAGCTCTGCCGGCACCTAGGGAAACCTACCAAACCTGTGCATTTCTGAAAACTAGAGACCTAGGGGAATCCAAGGAGGGGTGACTTGCGGGGCTCGGACCAGGTTCTGTTACCCAGAATCCTTTGCAAACCTCAACATTTGGCTAAAAAAACACATGTTCCTCAAATTTCTGCGGCAGAAAGTTCTGGAATCTGAGAGGAGCCACAAATGTCCTTCCACCCAGCGTTCCCCCAAGTCTCCCGATCAAAATGATACCTCACTTGTGTGGGTAGGCCTAGCGCCCGCGACAGGAAACGCCCCAAAGCGCAACGTGGACACATCCAAATTTTTGGAAGAAAACAGAGGTGTTTTTTGCGAAGTGACTACCTGTAGATTTTGGCCTCAAGCTCAGCCGGCACCTAGGGAAACCTACCAAACCTGTGCATTTCTGAACACTAGAGACCTAGGGAAATCCAAGGAGGGGTGACTTGCGGGGCTCGGACCAGGTTCTGTTACCCAGAATCCTTTGCAAACCTCAAAATTTGGCTAAAAAAACACATGTTTCTCACATTTCTGTGGCAGAAAGTTCTGGAATCTCAGAGGAGCCACAAATTTCCTTCCACCCAGCGTCCCCCCAAGTCTCCCGATAAAAATGATACCTCACTTGTGTGGGTAGGCATAGCGCCAGCGACAGGAAACGCACCAAAGCGCAACGTGGACACATACAAATTTTTGGAATAAACAGAGGTGTTTTTTGCGAAGGGCATACCTGTAGATTTTGGCCTCTAGCTCTGCCGGCACCTAGGGAAACCTACCAAACCTGTGCATTTCTGACAACTAGAGACCTAGGGGAATCCAAGGAGGGGTGACTTGCGGGGCTCGGACCAGGTTCTGTTACCCAGAATCCTTTGCAAACCTCAAAATGTGGCTAAAAAAACACATGTTCCTCACATTTCTGTGGCAGAAAGTTCTGGAATCTGAGAGGAGCCACAAATTTCCTTCCACCCAGCGTTCCCCCAAGTCGCCCGATCGAAATGATACCTCACTTGTGTGGGTAGGCCTAGCGTCCGCGACAGGAAACGCCCCAAAGGCCAACGTGGACACATCCAAATTTTTGGAAGAAAACAGAGGTGTTTTTTGCGAAGTGCCTACCTGTAGATTTTGGCCTCTAGCTCAGCCGGCACCTAGGGAAACCTACCAAACCTGTGCATTTCTGAAAACTAGAGACGTAGGGGAATCCAAGATAGGGTGACTTGCGGGGCTCGGACCAGGTTCTGTTACCCAGAATCCTTTGCAAACCTCAAAATTTGGCTAAAAAAACACATGTTCCTCACATTTCTGTGGCAGAAAGTTCTGGAATCTGAGAGGAGCCACAAATTTCCTTCCACCCAGCGTTCCCCCAAGTCTCCCGATAAAAATGATACCTCAATTGTGTGGGTAGGCCTAGCGCCCGCGACAGGAAACGCCCCAAAGCGCAACGTGGACACATCCACATTTTTTGAAGACAACAGAGGTCTTTTTTGCGAAGTGCCTACCTGTAGATTTTGGCCTCTAGCTCAGCCGGCACCTAGGGAAACCTACCAAACCTGTGCATTTCTGAAAACTAGAGACCTAGGGGACTCCAAGGAGGGGTGACTTGCGGGGCTCGGACCAGGTTCTGTTACCCAGAATCCTTTGCAAACCTCAAAATTTGGCTAAAAAAACACATGTTTCTCACCTTTCTTTGGCAGAAAGTTCTGGAATCTGAGAGGAGCCACAAATGTCCTTCCACCCAGCGTTCCCCCAAGTCTCCCGATAAAAATGATACCTCACTTGTGTGGGTAGGCCTAGTGCCCGCGACAGGAAACGCCCCAAAGCGCAACGTGGACACATCCAAATTTTGGGAAGAAAACAGAGGTGTTTTTTGCGAAGTGTCTACCTGTAGATTTTGGCCTGTAGCCAAGCCGGCACCTAGGGAAACCTACCAAACCTGTGCATTTCTGAAAACTAGAGACCTAGGGGAGTCCAAGATGGGGTGACTTGCGGGGCTCGGACCAGGTTCTGTTACCCAGAATCCTTTGCAAACCTCAAAATTTGGCTAAAAAAACCCATGTTCCTCAAATTTCTGTGGCAGAAAGTTCTGGAATCTGAGAGGAGCAACAAATTTCCTTCCACCCAGCGTTCCCCCAAGTCTCCCGATAAAAATGATACCTCACTTGTGTGGGTAGGCCTAGCGCCCGCGACAGGAAACGCCCCAAAGCGCAACGTGGACACATCCAAATTTTTGGAAGAAAACAGAGGTGTTTTTTGCGAAGTGCCTACCTGTAGATTTTGGCCTCTAGCTCAGCCGGCACCTAGGGAAACCTACCAAACCTGTGCATTTCTGAAAACTAGAGACCTAGAAGAATCCAAGGAGGGGTGACTTGCGGGGCTCGGACCAGGTTCTGTTACCCAGAATCCATTGCAAACCTCAAAATTTGGCTAAAAAAACACATGTTTCTCACATTTCTTTGGCAGAAAGTTCTGGAATCTGAGAGGAGCAACAAATTTCCTTCCACCCAGCGTTCCCCCAAGTCGCCCGATAAAAATGATACCTCACTTGTGTGGGTAGGCCTAGCGCCCGCGACAGGAAACGCCCCAAAGCGCAACGTGGACACATCCAAATTTTTGGAAGAAAACAGAGGTGTTTTTTGCAAAGTGCCTACCTGTAGATTTTGGCCTCTAGCTCAGCCGGCACCTAGGGAAACCTACCAAACCTGTGCATTTCTGAAAACTAGAGACCTAGAAGAATCCAAGGAGGGGTGACTTGCGGGGCTCGGACCAGGTTCTGTTACCCAGAATCCATTGCAAACCTCAAAATTTGGCTAAAAAAACACATGTTTCTCACCTTTCTTTGGCAGAAAGTTCTGGAATCTGAGAGGAGCAACAAATTTCCTTCCACCCAGCGTTCCCCCAAGTCTCCCGATAAAAATGATACCTCACTTGTGTGGGTAGGCCTAGCGCCCGCGACAGGAAACGCCCCAAAGCGCAACGTGAACACATCCAAATTTTTGGAAGAAAACAGAGGTGTTTTTTGCGAAGTGCCTACCTGTAGATTTTGGCCTCTAGCTCAGCCGGCACCTAGGGAAACCTACCAAACCTGTGCATTTCTGAAAACTAGAGACCTAGGGGAATCCAAGGAGGGGTGACTTGCGGTGGCTCGGACCAGGTTCTGTTACCCAGAATCCATTGCAAACCTCAAAATTTGGCTAAAAAAACACATGTTTCTCACATTTCTTTGGCAGAAAGTTCTGGAATCTGAGAGGAGCCACAAATTTCCTTCCACCCAGCGTTCCCCCAAGTCTCCCGATAAAAATGATACCTCACTTGTGTGGGTAGGCCTAGCGCCCGCGACAGGAAACACCCCAAAGCGCAAAGTGGACACATCCAAATTTTTGGAAGAAAACAGAGGTGTTTTTTGCGAAGTGCCTACCTGTAGATTTTGGCCTCTAGCTCAGCCGGCACCTAGGGAAACCTTCCAAACCTGTGCATTTCTGAAAACTAGAGACCTAGGGGAATCTAAGGAGGGGTGACTTGCGGGGCTCAGACCAGGTTCTGTTACCCAGAATCCTTTGCAAACCTCAAAATGTGGCTAAAAAAACACATGTTCCTCACATTTCTGTGGCAGAAAGTTCTGGAATCTGAGAGGAGCCACAAATTTCCTTCCACCTAGCGTTCCCCCAAGTCTCCCGATAAAAATGATACCTCACTTGTGTGGGTAGGCCTAGCGCCCGCGACAGGAAACGCCCCAAAGCGCAACGTGGACACATCCAAATTTTTGGAAGAAAACAGAGGTGTTTTTTGCGATGTGCCTACCTGTAGATTTTGGCCTCTAGCTCAGCCGGCACCTAGGGAAACCTACCAAACCTGTGCATTTCTGAAAACTAGAGACCTAGGGGAATCCAAGATGGGGTGACTTGCGGGGCTCGGACCAGGTTCTGTTACCCAGAATCCTTTGCAAACCTCAAAATTTGGCTAAAAAAACACATGTTCCTCACATTTCTGTGGCAGAAAGTTCTGGAATCTGAGAGGAGCCACAAATTTCCTTCCACCCAGCGTCCCCCCAAGTCTCCCGATAAAAATTATACCTCACTTGTGTGGGTAGGCATAGCGCCAGCGACAGGAAACGCACCAAAGCGCAACGTGGACACATACAAATTTTTGGAATAAACAGAGGTGTTTTTTGCGAAGGGCATACCTGTAGATTTTGGCCTCTAGCTCTGCCGGCACCTAGGGAAACCTACCAAACCTGTGCATTTCTGAAAACTAGAGACCTAGGGGAATCCAAGGAGGGGTGACTTGCGGGGCTCGGACCAGGTTCTGTTACCCATAATCCTTTGCAAACCTCAACATTTGGCTAAAAAAACACATGTTCCTCAAATTTCTGCGGCAGAAAGTTCTGGAATCTGAGAGGAGCCACAAATTTCCTTCCACCCAGCGTTCCCCCAAGTCTCCCGATCAAAATGATACCTCACTTGTGTGGGTAGGCCTAGTGCCCGCGACAGGAAACGCCCCAAAGCGCAACGTGGACACATCCAAATTTTTGGAAGAAAACAGAGGTGTTTTTTGCGAAGTGCCTACCTGTAGATTTTGGCCTCTAGCTCAGCCGGCACCTAGGGAAACCTACCAAACCTGTGCATTTCTGAAAACTAGAGACCTAGGGAAATCCAAGGAGGGGTGACTTGCGGGGCTCGGACCAGGTTCTGTTACCCAGAATCCTTTGCAAACCTCAAAATTTGGCTAAAAAAACACATGTTTCTCACATTTCTTTGGCAGAAAGTTCTGGAATCTGAGAGGAGCAACAAATTTCCTTCCACCCAGCGTTCCCCCAAGTCTCCCGATAAAAATGATACCTCACTTGTGTGGGTAGGCCTAGCGCCCGCGACAGGAAACGCCCCAAAGCGCAACGTGGACACATCCAAATTTTTGGAAGAAAACAGAGGTGTTTTTTGCGAAGTGCCTACCTGTAGATTTTGGCCTCTAGCTCAGCCGGCACCTAGGGAAACCTACCAAACCTGTGCATTTCTGAAAACTAGAGACCTAGGGGAATCCAAGGAGGGGTGACTTGCGGTGGCTCGGACCAGGTTCTGTTACCCAGAATCCATTGCAAACCTCCAAATTTGGCTAAAAAAACACATGTTTCTCACATTTCTTTGGCAGAAAGTTCTGGAATCTGAGAGGAGCAACAAATTTCCTTCCACCCAGCGTTCCCCCAAGTCTCCCGATAAAAATGATACCTCACTTGTGTGGGTAGGCCTAGCGCCCGCGACAGGAAACGCCCCAAAGCGCAACGTGGACACATCCAAATTTTTGGAAGAAAACAGAGGTGTTTTTTGCGAAGTGCCTACCTGTAGATTTTGGCCTCTAGCTCAGCCGGCACCTAGGGAAACCTACCAAACCTGTGCATTTCTGAAAACTAGAGACCTAGGGGAATCCAAGGAGGGGTGACTTGCGGTGGCTCGGACCAGGTTCTGTTACCCAGAATCCATTGCAAACCTCAAAATTTGGCTAAAAAAACACATGTTTCTCACATTTCTTTGGCAGAAAGTTCTGGAATCTGAGAGGAGCCACAAATTTCCTTCCACCCAGCGTTCCCCCAAGTCTCCCGATAAAAATGATACCTCACTTGTGTGGGTAGGCCTAGCGCCCGCGACAGGAAACACCCCAAAGCGCAAAGTAGACACATCCAAATTTTTGGAAGAAAACAGAGGTGTTTTTTGCGAAGTGCCTACCTGTAGATTTTGGCCTCTAGCTCAGCCGGCACCTAGGGAAACCTACCAAACCTGTGTATTTCTGAAAACTAGAGACCTAGGGGAATCTAAAGAGGGGTGACTTGCGGGGCTCAGACCAGGTTCTGTTACCCAGAATCCTTTGCAAACCTCAAAATGTGGCTAAAAAAACACATGTTCCTCACATTTCTGTGGCAGAAAGTTCTGGAATCTCAGAGGAGCCACAAATTTCCTTCCACCCAGCGTCCCCCCAAGTCTCCCGATAAAAATGATACCTCACTTGTGTGGGTAGGCATAGCGCCAGCGACAGGAAACGCACCAAAGCGCAACGTGGACACATTCAAATTTTTTGAATAAACAGAGGTGTTTTTTGCGAAGGGCATACCTGTAGATTTTGGCCTCTAGCTCTGCCGGCACCTAGGGAAACCTACCAAACCTGTGCATTTCTGACAACTAGAGACCTAGGGGAATCCAAGGAGGGGTGACTTGCGGGGCTCGGACCAGGTTCTGTTACCCAGAATCCTTTGCAAACCTCAAAATGTGGCTAAAAAAACACATGTTCCTCACATTTCTGTGGCAGAAAGTTCTGGAATCTGAGAGGAGCCACAAATTTCCTTCCACCCAGCGTTCCCCCAAGTCGCCCGATCGAAATGATACCTCACTTGTGTGGGTAGGCCTAGCGTCCGCGACAGGAAACGCCCCAAAGGCCAACGTGGACACATCCAAATTTTTGGAAGAAAACAGAGGTGTTTTTTGCGAAGTGCCTACCTGTAGATTTTGGCCTCTAGCTCAGCCGGCACCTAGGGAAACCTACCAAACCTGTGCATTTCTGAAAACTAGAGACGTAGGGGAATCCAAGATAGGGTGACTTGCGGGGCTCGGACCAGGTTCTGTTACCCAGAATCCTTTGCAAACCTCAAAATTTGGCTAAAAAAACACATGTTCCTCACATTTCTTTGGCAGAAAGTTCTGGAATCTGAGAGGAGCCACAAATTTCCTTCCACCCAGCGTTCCCCCAAGCCTCCCGATAAAAATGATACCTCAATTGTGTGGGTAGGCCTAGCGCCCGCGACAGGAAACGCCCCAAAGCGCAACGTGGACACATCCACATTTTTTGAAGACAACAGAGGTGTTTTTTGCGAAGTGCCTTCCTGTAGATTTTGGCCTCTAGCTCAGCCGGCACCTAGGGAAACCTACCAAACCTGTGCATTTCTGAAAACTAGAGACCTAGGGGACTCCAAGGAGGGTTGACTTGCGGGGCTCGGACCAGGTTCTGTTACCCAGAATCCTTTGCAAACCTCAAAATTTGGCTAAAAAAACACATGTTTCTCACATTTCTTTGGCAGAAAGTTCTGGAATCTGAGAGGAGCCACAAATGTCCTTCCACCCAGCGTTCCCCCAAGTCTCCCGATAAAAATGATACCTCACTTGTGTGGGTAGGCCTAGTGCCCGCGACAGGAAACGCCCCAAAGCGCAACGTGGACACATCCAAATTTTGGGAAGAAAACAGAGGTGTTTTTTGCGAAGTGTCTACCTGTAGATTTTGGCCTGTAGCCAAGCCGGCACCTAGGGAAACCTACCAAACCTGTGCATTTCTGAAAACTAGAGACCTAGGGGAGTCCAAGATGGGGTGACTTGCAGGGCTCGGACCAGGTTCTGTTACCCAGAATCCTTTGCAAACCTCAAAATTTGGCTAAAAAAACCCATGTTCCTCAAATTTCTGTGGCAGAAAGTTCTGGAATCTGAGAGGAGCCACAAATTTCCTTCCACCCAGCGTTCCCCCAAGTCTCCCGATTAAAATGATACCTCACTTGTGTGGGTAGGCCTAGCGCCCGCGACAGGAAACGCCCCAAAGCGCAACGTGGACACATCCAAATTTTTGGAAGAAAACAGAGGTGTTTTTTGCGAAGTGCCTACCTGTAGATTTTGGCCTCTAGCTCAGCCGGCACCTAGGGAAACCTACCAAACCTGTGCATTTCTGAAAACTAGAGACCTAGAAGAATCCAAGGAGGGGTGACTTGCGGGGCTCGGACCAGGTTCTGTTACCCAGAATCCATTGCAAACCTCAAAATTTGGGTAAAAAAAACACATGTTTCTCACATTTCTTTGGCAGAAAGTTCTGGAATCTGAGAGGAGCAACAAATTTCCTTCCACCCAGCGTTCCCCCAAGTCGCCCGATAAAAATGATACCTCACTTGTGTGGGTAGGCCTAGCGCCCGCGACAGGAAACGCCCCAAAGCGCAACGTGGACACATCCAAATTTTTGGAAGAAAACAGAGGTGTTTTTTGCGAAGTGCCTACCTGTAGATTTTGGCCTCTAGCTCAGCCGGCACCTAGGGAAACCTACCAAACCTGTGCATTTCTGAAAACTAGAGACCTAGGGGAATCCAAGGAGGGGTGACTTGCGGTGGCTCGGACCAGGTTCTGTTACCCAGAATCCATTGCAAACCTCAAAATTTGGCTAAAAAAACACATGTTTCTCACATTTCTTTGGCAGAAAGTTCTGGAATCTGAGAGGAGCCACAAATTTCCTTCCACCCAGCGTTCCCCCAAGTCTCCCGATAAAAATGATACCTCACTTGTGTGGGTAGGCCTAGCGCCCGCGACAGGAAACACCCCAAAGCGCAAAGTGGACACATCCAAATTTTTGGAAGAAAACAGAGGTGTTTTTTGCGAAGTGCCTACCTGTAGATTTTGGCCTCTAGCTCAGCCGGCACCTAGGGAAAACTACCAAACCTGTGCATTTCTGAAAACTAGAGACCTAGGGGAATCTAAGGAGGGGTGACTTGCGGGGCTCAGACCAGGTTCTGTTACCCAGAATCCTTTGCAAACCTCAAAATGTGGCTAAAAAAACACATGTTCCTCACATTTCTGTGGCAGAAAGTTCTGGAATCTGAGAGGAGCCACAAATTTCCTTCCACCTAGCGTTCCCCCAAGTCTCCCGATAAAAATGATACCTCACTTGTGTGGGTAGGCCTAGCGCCCGCGACAGGAAACGCCCCAAAGCGCAACGTGGACACATCCAAATTTTTGGAAGAAAACAGAGGTGTTTTTTGCGATGTGCCTACCTGTAGATTTTGGCCTCTAGCTCAGCCGGCACCTAGGGAAACCTACCAAACCTGTGCATTTCTGAAAACTAGAGACCTAGGGGAATCCAAGATGGGGTGACTTGCGGGGCTCGGACCAGGTTCTGTTACCCAGAATCCTTTGCAAACCTCAAAATTTGGCTAAAAAAACACATGTTCCTCACATTTCTGTGGCAGAAAGTTCTGGAATCTGAGAGGAGCCACAAATTTCCTTCCACCCAGCATCCCCCCAAGTCTCCCGATAAAAATTATACCTCACTTGTGTGGGTAGGCATAGCGCCAGCGACAGGAAACGCACCAAAGCGCAACGTGGACACATACAAATTTTTGGAATAAACAGAGGTGTTTTTTGCGAAGGGCATACCTGTAGATTTTGGCCTCTAGCTCTGCCGGCACCTAGGGAAACCTACCAAACCTGTGCATTTCTGAAAACTAGAGACCTAGGGGAATCCAAGGAGGGGTGACTTGCGGGGCTCGGACCAGGTTCTGTTACCCATAATCCTTTGCAAACCTCAACATTTGGCTAAAAAAACACATGTTCCTCAAATTTCTGCGGCAGAAAGTTCTGGAATCTGAGAGGAGCCACAAATTTCCTTCCACCCAGCGTTCCCCCAAGTCTCCCGATCAAAATGATACCTCACTTGTGTGGGTAGACCTAGCGCCCGCGACAGGAAACGCCACAAAGCGCAACGTGGACACATCCACATTTTTGGAAGAAAACAGAGGTGTTTTTTGCGAAGTGCCTACCTGTAGATTTTGGCCTCTAGCTCAGCCGGCACCTAGGGAAACCTACCAAACCTGTGCATTTCTGAAAACTAGAGACCTAGGGAAATCCAAGGAGGGGTGACTTGCGGGGCTCGGACCAGGTTCTGTTACCCAGAATCCTTTGCAAACCTCAAAATTTGGCTAAAAAAACACATGTTTCTCACATTTCTTTGGCAGAAAGTTCTGGAATCTGAGAGGAGCAACAAATTTCCTTCCACCCAGCGTTCCCCCAAGTCTCCCGATAAAAATGATACCTCACTTGTGTGGGTAGGCCTAGCGCCCGCGACAGGAAACGCCCCAAAGCGCAACGTGGACACATCCAAATTTTTGGAAGAAAACAGAGGTGTTTTTTGCGAAGTGCCTACCTGTAGATTTTGGCCTCTAGCTCAGCCGGCACCTAGGGAAACCTACCAAACCTGTGCATTTCTGAAAACTAGAGACCTAGGGGAATCCAAGGAGGGGTGACTTGCGGTGGCTCGGACCAGGTTCTGTTACCGAGAATCCATTGCAAACCTCCAAATTTGGCTAAAAAAACACATGTTTCTCACATTTCTTTGGCAGAAAGTTCTGGAATCTGAGAGGAGCAACAAATTTACTTCCACCCAGCGTTCCCCCAAGTCTCCCGATAAAAATGATACCTCACTTGTGTGGGTAGGCCTAGCGCCCGCGACAGGAAACGCCCCAAAGCGCAACGTGGACACATCCACATTTTTGGAAGACAACAGAGGTGTTTTTTGCGAAGTGCCTACCTGTAGATTTTGGCCTCTAGCTCAGCCGGCACCTAGGGAAACCTACCAAACCTGTGCATTTCTGAAAACTAGAGACCTAGGGGAATCCAAGGAGGGGTGACTTGCTGTGGCTCGGACCAGGTTCTGTTACCCAGAATCCATTGCAAACCTCAAAATTTGGCTAAAAAAACACATGTTTCTCACATTTCTTTGGCAGAAAGTTCTGGAATCTGAGAGGAGCCACAAATTTCCTTCCACCCAGCGTTCCCCCAAGTCTCCCGATAAAAATGATACCTCACTTGTGTGGGTAGGCCTAGCGCCCGCGACAGGAAACACCCCAAAGCGCAAAGTGGACACATCCAAATTTTTGGAAGAAAACAGAGGTGTTTTTTGCGAAGTGCCTACCTGTAGATTTTGGCCTCTAGCTCAGCCGGCACCTAGGGAAACCTACCAAACCTGTGTATTTCTGAAAACTAGAGACCTAGGGGAATCTAAGGAGGGGTGACTTGCGGGGCTCAGACCAGGTTCTGTTACCCAGAATCCTTTGCAAACCTCAAAATGTGGCTAAAAAAACACATGTTCCTCACATTTCTGTGGCAGAAAGTTCTGGAATCTGAGAGGAGCCACAAATTTCCTTCCACCTAGCGTTCCCCCAAGTCTCCCGATAAAAATGATACCTCACTTGTGTGGGTAGGCCTAGGGCCCGCGACAGGAAACGCCCCAAAGCGCAACGTGGACACATCCAAATTTTTGGAAGAAAACAGAGGTGTTTTTTGCGAAGTGCCTACCTGTAGATTTTGGCCTCTAGCTCAGCCGGCACCTAGGGAAACCTACCAAACCTGTGCATTTCTGAAAACTAGAGACCTAGGGGAATCCAAGATGGGGTGACTTGCGGGGGCTCGGACCAGGTTCTGTTACCCAGAATCCTTTGCAAACCTCAAAATTTGGCTAAAAAAACACATGTTCCTCACATTTCTGTGGCAGAAAGTTCTGGAATCTGAGAGGAGCCACAAATTTCCTTCCACCCAGCTTCCCCCCAAGTCTCCCGATAAAAATTATACCTCACTTGTGTGGGTAGGCATAGCGCCAGCGACAGGAAACGCACCAAAGCGCAACGTGGACACATACAAATTTTTGGAATAAACAGAGGTGTTTTTTGCGAAGGGCATACCTGTAGATTTTGGCCTCTAGCTCTGCCGGCACCTAGGGAAACCTACCAAACCTGTGCATTTCTGAAAACTAGAGACCTAGGGGAATCCAAGGAGGGGTGACTTGCGGGGCTCGGACCAGGTTCTGTTACCCAGAATCCTTTGCAAACCTCAACATTTGGCTAAAAAAACACATGTTCCTCAAATTTCTGCGGCAGAAAAGTTCTGGAATCTGAGAGGAGCCACAAATGTCCTTCCACCCAGCGTTCCCCCAAGTCTCCCGATCAAAATGATACCTCACTTGTGTGGGTAGGCCTAGCGCCCGCGACAGGAACGCCCCAAAGCGCAACGTGGACACATCCAAATTTTTGGAAGAAAACAGAGGTGTTTTTTGCGAAGTGCCTACCTGTAGATTTTGGCCTCTAGCTCAGCCGGCACCTAGGGAAACCTACCAAACCTGTGCATTTCTGAAAACTAGAGACCTAGGGAAATCCAAGGAGGGGTGACTTGCGGGGCTCGGACCAGGTTCTGTTACCCAGAATCCTTTGCAAACCTCAAAATTTGCTAAAAAAACACATGTTTCTCACATTTCTTTGGCAGAAAGTTCTGGAATCTGAGAGGAGCAACAAATTTCCTTCCACCCAGCGTTCCCCAAGTCTCCCGATAAAAATGATACCTCACTTGTGAGGGTAGGCCTAGCGCCCGCGACAGGAAACGCCCCAAAGCGCAACGTGGACACATCCAAATTTTTGGAAGAAAACAGAGGTGTTTTTTGCGAAGTGCCTACCTGTAGATTTTGGCCTCTAGCTCAGCCGGCACCTAGGGAAACCTACCAAACCTGTGCATTTCTGAAAACTAGAGACCTAGGGGAATCCAAGGAGGGGTGACTTGCGGTGGCTCGGACCAGGTTCTGTTACCCAGAATCCATTGCAAACCTCAAAATTTGGCTAAAAAAACACATGTTTCTCACATTTCTTTGGCAGAAAGTTCTGGAATCTGAGAGGAGCCACAAATTTCCTTCCACCCAGCGTTCCCCCAAGTCTCCCGATAAAAATGATACCTCACTTGTGTGGGTAGGCCTAGAGCCCGCGACAGGAAACACCCCAAAGCGCAAAGTGGACACATCCAAATTTTTGGAAGAAAACAGAGGTGTTTTTTGCGAAGTGCCTACCTGTAGATTTTGGCCTCTAGCTCAGCCGGCACCTAGAGAAACCTACCAAACCTGTGTATTTCTGAAAACTAGAGACCTAGGGGAATCTAAGGAGGGGTGACTTGCGGGGCTCAGACCAGGTTCTGTTACCCAGAATCCTTTGCAAACCTCAAAATGTGGCTAAAAAAACACATGTTCCTCACATTTCTGTGGCAGAAAGTTCTGGAATCTGAGAGGAGCCACAAATTTCCTTCCACCTAGCGTTCCCCCAAGTCTCCCGATAAAAATGATACCTCACTTGTGTGGGTAGGCCTAGCGCCCGCGACAGGAAACGCCCCAAAGCGCAACGTGGACACATCCAAATTTTTGGAAGAAAACAGAGGTGTTTTTTGCGAAGTGCCTACCTGTAGATTTTGGCCTCTAGCTCAGCCGGCACCTAGGGAAACCTACCAAACCTGTGCATTTCTGAAAACTAGAGACCTAGGGGAATCCAAGATGGGGTGACTTGCGGGGCTCGGACCAGGTTCTGTTACCCAGAATCCTTTGCAAACCTCAAAATTTGGCTAAAAAAACACATGTTCCTCACATTTCTGTGGCAGAAAGTTCTGGAATCTGAGAGGAGCCACAAATTTCCTTCCACCCAGCGTCCCCCCAAGTCTCCCGATAAAAATTATACCTCACTTGTGTGGGTAGGCATAGCGCCAGCGACAGGAAACGCACCAAAGCGCAACGTGGACACATACAAATTTTTGGAATAAACAGAGGTGTTTTTTGCGAAGGGCATACCTGTAGATTTTGGCCTCTAGCTCTGCCGGCACCTAGGGAAACCTACCAAACCTGTGCATTTCTGAAAACTAGAGACCTAGGGGAATCCAAGGAGGGGTGACTTGCGGGGCTCGGACCAGGTTCTGTTACCCAGAATCCTTTGCAAACCTCAACATTTGGCTAAAAAAACACATGTTCCTCAAATTTCTGCGGCAGAAAGTTCTGGAATCTGAGAGGAGCCACAAATGTCCTTCCACCCAGCGTTCCCCCAAGTCTCCCGATCAAAATGATACCTCACTTGTGTGGGTAGGCCTAGCGCCCGCGACAGGAAATGCCCCAAAGCGCAACGTGGACACATCCAAATTTTTGGAAGAAAACAGAGGTGTTTTTTGCGAAGTGCCTACCTGTAGATTTTGGCCTCTAGCTCAGCCGGCACCTAGGGAAACCTACCAAACCTGTGCATTTCTGAAAACTAGAGACCTAGGGAAATCCAAGTAGGGGTGACTTGCGGGGCTCGGACCAGGTTCTGTTACCCAGAATCCTTTGCAAACCTCAAAATTTGGCTAAAAAAACACATGTTTCTCACATTTCTTTGGCAGAAAGTTCTGGAATCTGAGAGGAGCAACAAATTTCCTTCCACCCAGCGTTCCCCCAAGTCTCCCGATAAAAATGATACCTCACTTGTGTGGGTAGGCCTAGCGCCCGCGACAGGAAACGCCCCAAAGCGCAACGTGGACACATCCAAATTTTTGGAAGAAAACAGAGGTGTTTTTTGCGAAGTGCCTACCTGTAGATTTTGGCCTCTAGCTCAGCCGGCACCTAGGGAAACCTACCAAACCTGTGCATTTCTGAAAACTAGAGACCTAGGGGAATCCAAGGAGGGGTGACTTGCGGTGGCTCGGACCAGGTTCTGTTACCCAGAATCCATTGCAAACCTCAAAATTTGGCTAAAAAAACACATGTTTCTCACATTTCTTTGGCAGAAAGTTCTGGAATCTGAGAGGAGCCACAAATTTCCTTCCACCCAGCGTTCCCCCAAGTCTCCCGATAAAAATGATACCTCACTTGTGTGGGTAGGCCTAGCGCCCGCGACAGGAAACACCCCAAAGCGCAAAGTGGACACATCCAAATTTTTGGAAGAAAACAGAGGTGTTTTTTGCGAAGTGCCTACCTGTAGATTTTGGCCTCTAGCTCAGCCGGCACCTAGGGAAACCTACCAAACCTGTGCATTTCTGAAAACTAGAGACCTAGGGGAATCTAAGGAGTGGTGACTTGCGGGGCTCAGACCAGGTTCTGTTACCCAGAATCCTTTGCAAACCTCAAAATGTGGCTAAAAAAACACATGTTCCTCACATTTCTGTGGCAGAAAGTTCTGGAATCTGAGAGGAGCCACAAATTTCCTTCCACCTAGCGTTCCCCCAAGTCTCCCGATAAAAATGACACCTCACTTGTGTGGGTAGGCCTAGCGCCCGCGACAGGAAACGCCCCAAAGCGCAACGTGGACACATCCAAATTTTTGGAAGAAAACAGAGGTGTTTTTTGCGATGTGCCTACCTGTAGATTTTGGCCTCTAGCTCAGCCGGCATCTAGGGAAACCTACCAAACCTGTGCATTTCTGAAAACTAGAGACCTAGGGGAATCCAAGATGGGGTGACTTGCGGGGCTCGGACCAGGTTCTGTTACCCAGAATCCTTTGCAAACCTCAAAATTTGGCTAAAAAAACACATGTTCCTCACATTTCTGTGGCAGAAAGTTCTGGAATCTGAGAGGAGCCACAAATTTCCTTCCACCCAGCGTCCCCCCAAGTCTCCCGATAAAAATGATACCTCACTTGTGTGGGTAGGCATAGCGCCAGCGACAGGAAACGCACCAAAGCGCAACGTGGACACATACAAATTTTTGGAATAAACAGAGGTGTTTTTTGCGAAGGGCATACCTGTAGATTTTGGCCTCTAGCTCTGCCGGCACCTAGGGAAACCTACCAAACCTGTGCATTTCTGAAAACTAGAGACCTAGAGGAATCCAAGGAGGGGTGACTTGCGGGGCTCGGACCAGGTTCTGTTACCCAGAATCCTTTGCAAACCTCAACATTTGGCTAAAAAAACACATGTTCCTCAAATTTCTGCGGCAGAAAGTTCTGGAATCTGAGAGGAGCCACAAATTTCCTTCCACCCAGCGTTCCCCCAAGTCTCCCGATCAAAATGATACCTCACTTGTGTGGGTAGGCCTAGCGCCCGCGACAGGAAACGCCCCAAAGCGCAACGTGGACACATCCAAATTTTTGGAAGAAAACAGAGGTGTTTTTTGCGAAGTGCCTACCTGTAGATTTTGGCCTCTAGCTCAGCCGGCACCTAGGGAAACCTACCAAACCTGTGCATTTCTGAAAACTAGAGACCTAGGGAAATCCAAGGAGGGGTGACTTGCGTGGCTCGGACCAGGTTCTGTTACCCAGAATCCTTTGCAAACCTCAAAATTTGGCTAAAAAAATACATGTTTCTCACATTTCTTTGGCAGAAAGTTCTGGAATCTGAGAGGAGCCACAAATTTCCTTACACCCAGCATTCCCCCAAGTCTCCCGATAAAAATCATACCTCACTTGTGTGGGAAGGCCTAGCGCCCGCGACAGGAAACACCCCAAAGCGCAACGTGGACACATCCAAATTTTTGGAAGAAAACAGAGGTGTTTTTTGCGTAGTGCCTACCTGTAGATTTTGGCCTCTAGCTCAGCCGGCACCTAGGGAAACCTACCAAACCTGTGCATTTCTGAAAACTAGAGACCTAGGGGAATCTAAGGAGGGGTGACTTGCGGGGCTCAGAGCAGGTTCTGCTACCCAGAATCCTTTGCAAACCTCAAAATGTGGCTATAAAAACACATGTTCCTCACATTTCTGTGGCAGAAAGTTCTGGAATCTGAGAGGAGCCACAAATTTCCTTCCACCTAGCGTTCCCCCAAGTCTCCCGATAAAAATGATACCTCACTTGTGAGGGTAGGCCTAGCGCCCGCGACAGGAAACGC
The DNA here is from genome assembly GCF_031143425.1 of Pleurodeles waltl. Taxonomy (NCBI): domain Eukaryota; kingdom Metazoa; phylum Chordata; class Amphibia; order Caudata; family Salamandridae; genus Pleurodeles; species Pleurodeles waltl. The sequence goes on from NW_027149999.1 coordinate 136,427, forward strand.
CCCAAAGCGCAACGTGGACACATCCAAATTTTTGGAAGAAAACAGAGGTGTTTTTTGCGAAGTGCCTACCTGTAGATTTTGGCCTCTAGCTCAGCCGGCACCTAGGGAAACCTACCAAACCTGTGCATTTCTGAAAACTAGAGACCTAGGGGAATCCAAGATGGGGTGACTTGCGGGGCTCGGACCAGGTTCTGTTACCCAGAATCCTTTGCAAACCTCAAAATGTGGCTAAAAAAACACATGTTCCTCACATTTCTGTGGCAGAAAGTTCTGGAATATGAGAGGAGCCACAAATTTCCTTCCACCCAGCGTTCCCCCAAGTCTCCCGATAAAAATGATACCTCACTTGTGTGGGTAGGCATAGCGCCAGCGACAGGAAACGCACCAAAGCGCAACGTGGACACATCCAAATTTTTGGAATAAACAGAGGTGTTTTTTGCGAAGGGCATTCCTGTAGATTTTGGCCTCTAGCTCTGACGGCACCTAGGGAAACCTACCAAACCTGTGCATTTCTGAAAACTAGAGACCTAGGGGAATCCAAGGAGGGGTGACTTGCGGGGCTCGGACCAGGTTCTGTTACCCAGAATCCTTTGCAAACCTCAACATTTGGCTAAAAAAACACATGTTCCTCAAATTTCTGCGGCAGAAAGTTCTGGAATCTGAGAGGAGCCACAAATTTCCTTCCACCCAGCGTTCCCCCAAGTCTCCCGATCAAAATGATACCTCACTTGTGTGGGTAGGCCTAGCGCCCGTGACAGGAAACGCCCCAAAGCGCAACGTGGACACATCCAAATTTTTGGAAGAAAACAGAGGTGTTTTTTGCGAAGTGCCTACCTGTAGATTTTGGCCTCTAGCTCAGCCGGCACCTAGGGAAACCTACCAAACCTGTGCATTTCTGAAAACTAGAGACCTAGGGAAATCCAAGGAGGGGTGACTTGCGGGGCTCGGACCAGGTTCTGTTACCCAGAATCCTTTGCAAACCTCAAAATTTGGCTAAAAAAACACATGTTTCTCACATTTCTTTGGCAGAAAGTTCTGGAATCTGAGAGGAGCCACAAATTTCCTTCCACCCAGCGTTCCCCCAAGTCTCCCGATAAAAATCATACCTCACTTGTGTGGGAAGGCCTAGCGCCCGCGACAGGAAACACTCCAAAGCGCAACGTGGACACATCCAAATTTTTGGAAGAAAACAGAGGTCTTTTTTGCGAAGTGCCTACCTGTAGATTTTGGCCTCTAGCTCAGCCGGCACCTAGGGAAACCTACCTAACCTGTGCATTTCTGAAAACTAGAGACCTAGGGGAATCTAAGGAGGGGTGACTTGCGGGGCTCAGACCAGGTTCTGTTACCCAGAATCCTTTGCAAACCTCAAAATGTGGCTAAAAAAACACATGTTCCTCACATTTCTGTGGCAGAAAGTTCTGGAATCTGAGAGGAGCCACAAATTTCCTTCCACCCAGCGTTCCCCCAAGTCTCCCGATAAAAATGATACCTCACTTGTGTGGGTAGGCCTAGCGCCCGCGACAGGAAACGCCCCAAAGCGCAACGTGGACACATCCAAATTTTTGGAAGAAAACAGAGGGGTTTTTTGCGAAGTGCCTACCTGTAGATTTTGGCCTCTAGCTCAGCCGGCACCTAGGGAAACCTACCAAACCTGTGCATTTCTGAAAACTAGAGAACTAGGGGATTCCAAGATGGGGTGTCTTGCGGGGCTCGGACCAGGTTCTGTTACCCAGAATCCTTTGCAAACCTCAAAATTTGGCTAAAAACACACATGTTCCTCACATTTCTGTGGCAGAAAGTTCTGGAATCTGAGAGGAGCCACAAATTTCCTTCCACCCAGCGTTCCCCCAAGTCTCCCGATAAAAATGATACCTCACTTGTGTGGGTAGGCCTGGCGCCCGCGACAGGAAACGCCCCAAAGCGCAACGTGGACACATCCACATTTTTGGAAGAAAACAGAGGTATTTTTTGTGAAGTGCCTACCTGTAAATGTTGGCCTCTAGCTCAGCCGGCACCTAGGGAAACCTACCAAACCTGTGCATTTCTGAAAACTAGAGACCTAGGGGAATCCAAGGAGGGGTGACTTACGGGGCTCGGACCAGGTTCTGTTACCCAGAATCCTTTGCAAACCTCAAAATGTGGCTAAAAAAACACATGTTCCTCACATTTCTGTAGCAGAAAGTTCTGGAATCTGAGAGGAGCCACAAATTTCCTTCCACCCAGCGTTCCCCCAAGTCTCCTGATAAAAATGATACCTCACTTGTGTGGGTAGGCCTAGCGCCCGCGACAGGAAACGCCCCAAAGCACAACGTGGACACATCCAAATTTTTGGAAGAAAACAGAGGTGTTTTTTGCGAAGTGCCTACCTGTAGATTTTGGCCTCTAGCTCAGCCGGCACCTAGGGAAACCTACCAAACCTGTGCATTTCTGAAAACTAGAGACCTAGGGGAATCCAAGATGGGGTGACTTGCGGGGCTCGGACCAGGTTCTGTTACCCAGAATACTTTGCAAACCTCAAAATTTGGCTAAAAAAACACATGTTCCTCACATTTCTGTGGCAGAAAGTTCTGGAATCTCAGAGGAGCCACAAATTTCCTTCCACCCAGCGTCCCCCCAAGTCTCCCGATAAAAATGATACCTCACTTGTGTGGGTAGGCATAGCGCCAGCGACAGGAAACGCACCAAAGCGCAACGTGGACACATACAAATTTTTGGAATAAACAGAGGTGTTTTTTGCGAAGGGCATACCTGTAGATTTTGGCCTCTAGCTCTGCCGGCACCTAGGGAAACCTACCAAACCCGTGCATTTCTGAAAACTAGAGACCAAGGGGAATCCAAGGAGGGGTGACTTGCGGGGCTCGGACCAGGTTCTGTTACCCAGAATCCTTTGCAAACCTCAACATTTGGCTAAAAAAACACATGTTCCTCAAATTTCTGCGGCAGAAAGTTCTGGAATCTGAGAGGAGCCACAAATTTCCTTCCACCCAGCGTTCCCCCAAGTCTCCCGATCAAAATGATACCTCACTTGTGTGGGTAGGCCTAGCGCCCGAGACAGGAAACGCCCCAAAGCACAACGTGGACACATCCACATTTTTGGAAGAAAACAGAGGTGTTTTTTGCGAAGTGCCTACCTGTAGATTTTGGCCTCTAGCTCAGCCGGCACCTAGGGAAACCTACCAAACCTGTGCATTTCTGAAAACTAGAGACCTAGGGGAATCTAAGGAGTGGTGACTTGCGGGGCTCGGACCAGGTTCTGTTACCCAGAATCCTTTGCAAACCTCAAAATTTGGCTAAAAACACACATGTTCCTCACATTTCTGTAGCAGAAAGTTCTGGAATCTGAGAGGAGCCTCAAATTTCCTTCCACTCAGCGTTCCCCCAAGTCTCCCGATAAAAATGATACCTCACTTGTGTGGCTAGGCCTAGCGCCCGTGACAGGAAACGCCCCAAAGCGCAACGTGGACACATCCAAATTTTTGGAAGAAAACAGAGGTATTTTTTGTGAAGTGCCTACCTGTAGATTGTGGCCTCTAGCTCTGCCGGCACCTAGGGAAACCTACCAAACCTGTGCATTTCTGACAACTAGAGACCTAGGGGAATCCAAGGAGGGGTGACTTGCGGGGCTCGGACCAGGTTCTGTTACCCAGAATCCTTTGCAAACCTCAAAATGTGGCTAAAAAAACACATGTTCCTCACATTTCTGTGGCAGAAAGTTCTGGAATCTGAGAAGAGCCACAAATTTCCTTCCACCCAGCGTTCCCCCAAGTCGCCCGATCGAAATGATACCTCACTTGTGTGGGTAGGCCTAGCGTCCGCGACAGGAAACGCCCCAAAGGCCAACGTGGACACATCCAAATTTTTGGAGGAAAACAGAGGTGTTTTTTGCGAAGTGCCTACCTGTAGATTTTGGCCTCTAGCTCAGCCGGCACCTAGGGAAACCTACCAGACCTGTGCATTTCTGAAAACTAGAGACGTAGGGGAATCCAAGATAGGGTGACTTGCGGGGCTCGGACCAGGTTCTGTTACCCAGAATCCTTTGCAAACCTCAAAATTTGGCTAAAAAAACACATGTTCCTCACATTTCTGTGGCAGAAAGTTCTGGAATCTGAGAGGAGCCACAAATTTCCTTCCACCCAGCGTTCCCCCAAGTCTCCCGATAAAAATGATACCTCACTTGTGTGGGTAGGCCTAGCGCCCGCGACAGGAAACGCCCCAAAGAGCAACGTGGACACATCCAAATTTTTTGAAGAAAACAGAGGTGTTTTTTGCGAAGTGCCTACCTGTAGATTTTGGCCTCTAGCTCAGCCGGCACCTAGGGAAACCTACCAAACCTGTGCATTTCTGAAAACTAGAGACCTAGGGGAGTCCAAGATGGGGTTACTTGCGGGGCTCGGACCAGGTTCTGTTACCCAGAATCCTTTGCAAACTTCAAAATTTGGTTAAAAAAACCCATGTTCCTCAAATTTCTGTGGCAGAAAGTTCTGGAATCTGAGAGGAGCCACAAATTTCCTTCCACCCAGCGTTCCCCCAAGTCTCCCGATAAAAATGATACCTCACTTGTGTGGGTAGGCCTAGCGCCCGCGACAGGAAACGCCCCAAAGCGCAACGTGGACACATCCAAATTTTTGGAAGAAAACAGAGGTGTTTTTTGCGAAGTGCCTACCTGTAGATTTTGGCCTCTAGCTCAGCCGGCACCTAGGGAAACCTACCAAACCTGTGCATTTCTGAAAACTAGAGACCTAGAAGAATCCAAGGAGGGGTGACTTGCGGGGCTCGGACCAGGTTCTGTTACCCAGAATCCTTTGCAAACCTCAAAATGTGGCTTAAAAAACACATGTTCCTCACATTTCTGTGGCAGAAAGTTCTGGAATCTGAGAGGAGCCACAAATTTCCTTCCACCCAGCGTTCCCCCAAGTCTCCCGATAAAAATGATACCTCACTTGTGTGGGTAGGCATAGCGCCAGCGACAGGAAACGCACCAAAGCGCAACGTGGACACATCCAAATTTTTGGAATAAACAGAGGTGTTTTTTGCGAAGGGCATACCTGTAGATTTTGGCCTCTAGCTCAGCCGGCACCTAGGGAAACCTACCAAACCTGTGCATTTCTGAAAACTAGAGACCTAGGGGAATCCAAGGAGGGGTGACTTGCGGGGCTCGGACCAGGTTCTGTTACCCAGAATCCTTTGCAAACCTCAACATTTGGCTAAAAAAACACATGTTCCTCAAATTTCTGCGGCAGAAAGTTCTGGAATCTGAGAGGAGCCACAAATTTCCTTCCACCCAGCGTTCCCCCAAGTCTCCCGATCAAAATGATACCTCACTTGTGTGGGTAGGCCTAGCGCCCGTGACAGGAAACGCCCCAAAGCGCAACGTGGACACATCCAAATTTTTGGAAGAAAACAGAGGTGTTTTTTACGAAGTGCCTACCTGTAGATTTTGGCCTCTAGCTCAGCCGGCACCTAGGGAAACCTACCAAACCTGTGCATTTCTGAAAACTAGAGACCTAGGGGAATCCAAGGAGGGGTGACTTGCGGGGCTCGGACCAGGTTCTGTTACCCAGAATCCTTTGCAAACCTCAAAATTTGGCTAAAAAAACACATGTTTCTCACATTTCTTTGGCAGAAAGTTCTGGAATCTGAGAGGAGCCACAAATTTCCTTCCACCCAGCGTTCCCCCAAGTCTCCCGATAAAAATCATACCTCACTTGTGTGGGAAGGCCTAGCGCCCGCGTCAGGAAACACTCCAAAGCGCAACGTGGACACATCCAAATTTTTGGAAGAAAACAGAGGTCTTTTTTGCGAAGTGCCTACCTGTAGATTTTGGCCTCTAGCTCAGCCGGCACCTAGGGAAACCTACCTAACCTGTGCATTTCTGAAAACTAGAGACCTAGGGGAATCTAAGGAGGGGTGACTTGCGGGGCTCAGACCAGGTTCTGTTACCCAGAATCCTTTGCAAACCTCAAAATGTGGCTAAAAAAACACATGTTCCTCACATTTCTGTGGCAGAAAGTTCTGGAATCTGAGAGGAGCCACAAATTTCCTTCCACCCAGCGTTCCCCCAAGTCTCAGGATAAAAATGATACCTCACTTGTGTGGGTAGGCCTAGCGCCCGCGACAGGAAACGCCCCAAAGCGCAACGTGGACACATCCAAATTTTTGGAAGAAAACAGAGGTGTTTTTTGCGAAGTGCCTACCTGTAGATTTTGGCCTCTAGCTCAGCCGGCACCTAGGGAAACCTACCAAACCTGTGCATTTCTGAAAACTAGAGAACTAGGGGATTCCAAGATGGGGTGTCTTGCGGGGCTCGGACCAGGTTCTGTTACCCAGAATCCTTTGCAAACCTCAAAATTTGGCTAAAAACACACATGTTCCTCACATTTCTGTGGCAGAAAGTTCTGGAATCTGAGAGGAGCCACAAATTTCCTTCCACCCAGCGTTCCCCCAAGTCTCCCGATAAAAATGATACCTCACTTGTGTGGGTAGGCCTGGCGCCCGCGACAGGAAACGCCCCAAAGCGCAACGTGGACACATCCACATTTTTGGAAGAAAACAGAGGTATTTTTTGTGAAGTGCCTACCTGTAAATGTTGGCCTCTAGCTCAGCCGGCACCTAGGGAAACCTACCAAACCTGTGCATTTCTGAAAACTAGAGACCTAGGGGAATCCAAGGAGGGGTGACTTACGGGGCTCGGACCAGGTTCTGTTACCCAGAATCCTTTGCAAACCTCAAAATGTGGCTAAAAAAACACATGTTCCTCACATTTCTGTAGCAGAAAGTTCTGGAATCTGAGAGGAGCCACAAATTTCCTTCCACCCAGCGTTCCCCCAAGTCTCCTGATAAAAATGATACCTCACTTGTGTGGGTAGGCCTAGCGCCCGCGACAGGAAACGCCCCAAAGCACAACGTGGACACATCCAAATTTTTGGAAGAAAACAGAGGTGTTTTTTGCGAAGTGCCTACCTGTAGATTTTGGCCTCTAGCTCAGCCGGCACCTAGGGAAACCTACCAAACCTGTGCATTTCTGAAAACTAGAGACCTAGGGGAATCCAAGATGGGGTGACTTGCGGGGCTCGGACCAGGTTCTGTTACCCAGAATACTTTGCAAACCTCAAAATTTGGCTAAAAAAACACATGTTCCTCACATTTCTGTGGCAGAAAGTTCTGGAATCTCAGAGGAGCCACAAATTTCCTTCCACCCAGCGTCCCCCCAAGTCTCCCGATAAAAATGATACCTCACTTGTGTGGGTAGGCATAGCGCCAGCGACAGGAAACGCACCAAAGCGCAACGTGGACACATACAAATTTTTGGAATAAACAGAGGTGTTTTTTGCGAAGGGCATACCTGTAGATTTTGGCCTCTAGCTCTGCCGGCACCTAGGGAAACCTACCAAACCCGTGCATTTCTGAAAACTAGAGACCAAGGGGAATCCAAGGAGGGGTGACTTGCGGGGCTCGGACCAGGTTCTGTTACACAGAATACTTTGCAAACCTCAAAATTTGGCTAAAAAAACACATGTTCCTCACATTTCTGTGGCAGAAAGTTCTGGAATCTCAGAGGAGCCACAAATTTCCTTCCACCCAGCGTCCCCCCAAGTCTCCCGATAAAAATGATACCTCACTTGTGTGGGTAGGCATAGCGCCAGCGACAGGAAACGCACCAAAGCGCAACGTGGACACATCCACATTTTTGGAAGAAAACAGAGGTGTTTTTTGCGAAGTGCCTACCTGTAGATTTTGGCCTCTAGCTCAGCCGGCACCTAGGGAAACCTACCAAACCTGTGCATTTCTGAAAACTAGAGACCTAGGGGAATCTAAGGAGTGGTGACTTGCGGGGCTCGGACCAGGTTCTGTTACCCAGAATCCTTTGCAAACCTCAAAATTTGGCTAAAAAAACACATGTTCCTCACATTTCTGTAGCAGAAAGTTCTGGAATCTGAGAGGAGCCACAAATTTCCTTCCACTCAGCGTTCCCCCAAGTCTCCCGATAAAAATGATACCTCACTTGTGTGGCTAGGCCTAGCGCCCGTGACAGGAAACGCCCCAAAGCGCAACGTGGACACATCCAAATTTTTGGAAGAAAACAGAGGTATTTTTTGTGAAGTGCCTACCTGTAGATTGTGGCCTCTAGCTCTGCCGGCACCTAGGGAAACCTACCAAACCTGTGCATTTCTGACAACTAGAGACCTAGGGGAATCCAAGGAGGGGTGACTTGCGGGGCTCGGACCAGGTTCTGTTACCCAGAATCCTTTGCAAACCTCAAAATGTGGCTAAAAAAACACATGTTCCTCACATTTCTGTGGCAGAAAGTTCTGGAATCTGAGAAGAGCCACAAATTTCCTTCCACCCAGCGTTCCCCCAAGTCGCCCGATCGAAATGATACCTCACTTGTGTGGGTAGGCCTAGCGTCCGCGACAGGAAACGCCCCAAAGGCCAACGTGGACACATCCAAATTTTTTGAGGAAAACAGAGGTGTTTTTTGCGAAGTGCCTACCTGTAGATTTTGGCCTCTAGCTCAGCCGGCACCTAGGGAAACCTACCAGACCTGTGCATTTCTGAAAACTAGAGACGTAGGGGAATCCAAGATAGGGTGACTTGCGGGGCTCGGACCAGGTTCTGTTACCCAGAATCCTTTGCAAACCTCAAAATTTGGCTAAAAAAACACATGTTCCTCACATTTCTGTGGCAGAAAGTTCTGGAATCTGAGAGGAGCCACAAATTTCCTTCCACCCAGCGTTCCCCCAAGTCTCCCGATAAAAATGATACCTCACTTGTGTGGGTAGGCCTAGCGCCCGCGACAGGAAACGCCCCAAAGAGCAACGTGGACACATCCAAATTTTTTGAAGAAAACAGAGGTGTTTTTTGCGAAGTGCCTACCTGTAGATTTTGGCCTCTAGCTCAGCCGGCACCTAGGGAAACCTACCAAACCTGTGCATTTCTGAAAACTAGAGACCTAGGGGAGTCCAAGATGGGGTTACTTGCGGGGCTCGGACCAGGTTCTGTTACCCAGAATCCTTTGCAAACTTCAAAATTTGGTTAAAAAAACCCATGTTCCTCAAATTTCTGTGGCAGAAAGTTCTGGAATCTGAGAGGAGCCACAAATTTCCTTCCACCCAGCGTTCCCCCAAGTCTCCCGATAAAAATGATACCTCACTTGTGTGGGTAGGCCTAGCGCCCGCGACAGGAAACGCCCCAAAGCGCAACGTGGACACATCCAAATTTTTGGAAGAAAACAGAGGTGTTTTTTGCGAAGTGCCTACCTGTAGATTTTGGCCTCTAGCTCAGCCGGCACCTAGGGAAACCTACCAAACCTGTGCATTTCTGAAAACTAGAGACCTAGAAGAATCCAAGGAGGGGTGACTTGCGGGGCTCGGACCAGGTTCTGTTACCCAGAATCCATTGCAAACCTCAAAATTTGGCTAAAAAAACACATGTTTCTCACATTTCTTTGGCAGAAAGTTCTGGAATCTGAGAGGAGCCACAAATTTCCTTCCACCCAGCGTTCCCCCAAGTCTCCCGATAAAAATGATACCTCACTTGTGTGGGTAGGCCTAGCGCCCGCGACAGGAAACGCCCCAAAGCGCAACGTGGACACATCCAAATTTTTGGAAGAAAACAGAGGTGTTTTTTGCGAAGTGCCTACCTGTAGATTTTGGCCTCTAGCTCAGCCGGCACCTAGGGAAACCTACCAAACCTGTGCATTTCTGAAAACTAGAGACCTAGGGGAATCCAAGGAGGGGTGACTTGCGGTGGCTCGGACCAGGTTCTGTTACCCAGAATCCATTGCAAACCTCAAAATTTGGCTAAAAAAACACATGTTTCTCACATTTCTTTGGCAGAAAGTTCTGAAATCTGAGAGGAGCCACAAATTTCCTTCCACCCAGCGTTCCCCCAAGTCTCCCGATAAAAATGATACCTCACTTGTGTGGGTAGGCCTAGCGCCCGCGACAGGAAACACCCCAAAGCGCAAAGTGGACACATCCAAATTTTTGGAAGAAAACAGAGGTGTTTTTTGCGAAGTGCCTACCTGTAGATTTTGGCCTCTAGCTCAGCCGGCACCTAGGGAAACCTACCAAACCTGTGCATTTCTGAAAACTAGAGACCTAGGGAAATCCAAGATGGGGTGTCTTGCGGGGCTCGGACCAGGTTCTGTTACCCAGAATCCTTTGCAAACCTCAAAATGTGGCTAAAAAAACACATGTTCCTCACATTTCTGTGGCAGAAAGTTCTGGAATCTGAGAGGAGCCACAAATTTCCTTCCACCTAGCGTTCCCCCAAGTCTCCCGATAAGAATGATACCTCACTTGTGTGGGTAGGCCTGGCGCCCGCGACAGGAAACACCCCAAAGCGCAACGTGGACAAATCCAAATTTTTGGAAGAAAACAGAGGTATTTTTTGTGAAGTGCCTACCTGTAAATGTTGGCCTCTAGCTCAGCCGGCACCTAGGGAAACCTACCAAACCTGTGCATTTCTGAAAACTAGAGACCTAGGGGAATCCAAGGAGGGGTGACTTACGGGGCTCGGACCAGGTTCTGTTACCCAGAATCCTTTGCAAACATCAAAATGTGGCTAAAAAAACACATGTTCCTCACATTTCTGTGGCAGAAAGTTCTGGAATCTGAGAGGAGCCACAAATTTCCTTCCACCCAGCGTTCCCCCAAGTCTCCCGATAAAAATGATACCTCACTTGTGTGGGTAGGCCTGGCGCCCGCGACAGGAAACGCCCCAAAGCGCAACGTGGACACATCCAAATTTTTGGAAGAAAACAGAGGTATTTTTTGTGAAGTGCCTACCTGTAAATGTTGCCCTTTAGCTCAGCCGGCACCTAGGGAAACCTACCAAACCTGTGCATTTCTGAAAACTAGAGACCTAGGGGAATCCAAGGAGGGGTGACTTACGGGGCTCGGACCAGGTTCTGTTACCCAGAATCCTTTGCAAACATCAAAATGTGGCTAAAAAAACACATGTTCCTCACATTTCTGTAGCAGAAAGTTCTGGAATCTGAGAGGAGCCACAAATTTCCTTCCACCCAGCGTTCCCCCAAGTCTCCCGATAAAAATGATACCTCACTTGTGTGGGTAGGCCTAGCGCCCGTGACAGGAAACGCCCCAAAGCACAACGTGGACACATCCAAATTTTTGGAAGAAAACAGAGGTGTTTTTTGCGAAGTGCCTACCTGTAGATTTTGGCCTCTAGCTCAGCCGGCACCTAGGGAAACCTACCAAACCTGTGCATTTCTGAAAACTAGAGACCTAGGGGAATCCAAGATGGGGTGACATGCGGGGCTCGGACCAGGTTCTGTTACCCAGAATCCTTTGCAAACCTCAAAATTTGGCTAAAAAAACACATGTTCCTCACATTTCTGTGGCAGAAAGTTCTGGAATCTGAGAGGAGCCACAAATTTCCTTCCACCCAGCGTATCCAAAGTCTCCCGATAAAAATGATACCTCACTTGTGTGGGTAGGCCTAGCGCCAGCGACAGGAAACGCACCAAAGCGCAACGTGGACACATACACATTTTTGGAATAAACAGAGGTGTTTTTTGCGAAGTGCATACCTGTAGATTTTGGCCTCTAGCTAAGCCGGCACCTAGGGAAACCTACCAAACCTGTGCATTTCTGAAAACTAGAGACCTAGGGGAATCCAAGATGGGGTGACTTGAGGGGCTCGGACCAGGTTCTGTTACCCAGAATCCTTTGCAAACCTCAAAATTTGGCTTAAAAAACACATGTTCCTCACATTTCTGTGGCAGAAAGTTCTGGAATCTGAGATGAGCCACAAATTTCCTTCCACCCAGCGTTCCCCCAAGTCTCCCGATAAAAACGATACCTCACTTGTGTGGGTAGGCATAGCGCCCGCGACAGGAAACGCCCCAAAGCGCAACGTGGACACATCCAAATTTTTGGAAGAAAACAGAGGTGTTTTTTGCGAAGTGCCTACCTGTAGATTTTGGCCTCTAGCTCAGCCGGCACCTAGGGAAACCTACCAAACCTGTGCATTTCTGAAAACTAGAGACCTAGGGGAATCCAAGGAGGGGTGACTTGCGGGGCTCGGACCAGGTTCTGTTACCCAGAATCCATTGCAAACCTCAAAATTTGGCTAAAAAAACACATGTTTCTCACATTTCTTTGGCAGAAAGTTCTGGAATCTGAGAGGAGCCACAAATTTCCTTCCAACCAGCGTTCCCCCAAGTCTCCCGATAAAAATGATACCTCACTTGTGTGGGTAGGCCTAGCGCCCGCGACAGGAAACACCCCAAAGCGCAATGTGGACACATCCAAATTTTTGGAAGCAAACAGAGGTGTTTTTTGCGAAGTGCCTACCTGTAGATTTTGGCCTCTAGCTCAGCCGGCACCTAGGGAAACCTACCTAACCTGTGCATTTCTGAAAACTAGAGACCTAGGGGAATCCAAGATGGGGTGACTTGCGGGGCTCGGACCAGGTTCTGTTACCCAGAATCCTTTGCAAACCTCAAAATGTGGCTAAAAAAACACATGTTCATCAAATTTCTGTGGCAGAAAGTTCTGGAATCTGAGAGGAGCCACAAATTTCCTTCCACCCAGCGTTCCCCCAAGTCTCCCGATAAAAATGATACCTCACTTGTGTGGGTAGGCCTAGCGCCCGCGACAAGAAACACCCCAAAGCGCAACATGGACACATCCACATTTTTGGAAGAAAACAGAGGTATTTTTTGTGAAGTGCCTACCTGTAGATTTTGGCCTCTAGCTCAGCCGGCACCTAGGGAAACCTACCAAACCTGTGCATTTCTGAAAACTAGAGACCAAGGGGAATCCAAGATGGGGTGACTTGCGGGGCTTGGACCAGGTTCTGTTACCCAGAATCCTTTGCAAACCTCAAAATTTGGCCAAAAAAACAAATTTTCCTCAAATTTCTGTGGCAGAAAGTTCTGGAATCTGAGAGGAGCCACAAATTTCCTTCCACCCAGCGTTCCCCCAAGTCTCCCGATAAAAATTATACCTCACTTGTGTGGGTAGGCCTAGCGCCCGCGACAAGAAACACCCCAAAGCGCAACGTGGACACATCCACATTTTTGGAAGAAAACAGAGGTATTTTTTGTGAAGTGCCTACCTGTAGATTTTGGCCTCTAGCTCAGCCGGCACCTAGGGAAACCTACCAAACCTGTGCATTTCTGAAAACTAGAGACCAAGGGGAATCCAAGATGGGGTGACTTGCGGGGCTCGGACCAGGTTCTGTTACCCAGAATCCTTTGCAAACCTCAAAATTTGGCCAAAAAAACTAATTTTCCTCAAATTTCTGTGGCAGAAAGTTCTGGAATCTGAGAGGAGCCACAAATTTCCTTCCACCCAGCGTTCCCCCAAGTCTCCTGATAAAAATGATACCTCACTTGTGTGGGTAGGCCTAGCGCCCGCGACAGGAAACGCCCCAAAGTGCAAAGTGGACACTTCCAAATTTTTGGAAGAAAACAGAGGTATTTTTTGTGAAGTGCCTACCTGTAGATTTTGGCTCTAGCTCATCCGGCACCTAGGGACACCTACCAAACCTGTGCATTTCTGACAACTAGAGACCTAGGGGAATCCAAGGAGGGGTGACTTGCGGGGCTCGGACCAGGTTCTGTTACCCAGAATCCTTTGCAAACCCCAAAATGTGGCTAAAAAAACACATGTTCCTCACATTTCTGTGGCAGAAAGTTCTGGAATCTGAGAGGAGCCACAAATATCCTTCCACCCAGCGTTCCCCCAAGTTGCCCGATCAAAATGATACCTCACTTGTGTGGGAAGGCCTAGCGCCCGCGACAGGAAACGCCCCAAAGCACAACGTGGACACATCCAAATTTTTGGAAGAAAACAGAGGTGTTTTTTGCGAAGTGCCTACCTGTAGATTTTGGCCTCTATCTCAGCCGGCACCTAGGGAAACCTACCAAACCTGTGCATTTCTGAAAACTAAAGACGTAGGGGAATCCAAGATGGGGTGACTTGCGGGGCTCGGACCAGGTTCTGTTACCCAGAAATCTTTGCAAACCTCAAAATTTGGCTAAAAAAACACATGTTCTTCACATTTCTGTGGCAGAAAGTTCTTGAATCTGAGAGGAGCCACAAATTTCCTTCCACCCAGCGTTCCCCCAAGTCTCCCGATAAAAATGATACCTCACTTGTGTGGGTAGGCCTAGCGCCCGCGACAGGAAACGCCCCAAAGCGCAACGTGGACACATCCAAATTTTTGGAAGAAAACAGAGGTGTTTTTTGCGAAGTGCCTACCTGTAGGTTTTGGCCTCTAGCTCAGCCGGCACCTAGGGAAACCTACCAAACCTGTGCATTTCTGAAAACTAGAGACCTAGGGGAATCCAAGGAGGGGTGACTTGCGGGGCTCGGACCAGGTTCTGTTACCCAGAATCCTTTGCAAACCTCAAAATTTGGCTAAAAAAACACATGTTTCTCACATTTCTTTGGCAGAAAGTTCTGGAATCTGAGAGGAGCCACAAATTTCCTTCCACCCAGCGTTCCCCGAAGTCTCCCGATAAAAATGATACCTCACTTGTGTGGGTAGGCCTAGCGCCCGCGACAGGAAACACCCCAAAGCGCAACGTGGACACATCCAAATTTTTGGAAGAAAACAGAGGTGTTTTTTGCGAAGTGCCTACCTGTAGATTTTGGCCTCTAGCTAAGCCGGCCCCTCGGGAAACCTACCAAACCTGTGCATTTCTGAAAACTAGAGACCTAGGGGAATCCAAGATGGGGTGACTTGTGGGGCTCGGACCAGGTTCTGTTATGCAGAATCCCTTGCAAACCCCAAAATTTGGCTAAAAAAACACATGTTCCTCAAATTTCTGTGGCAGAAAGTTCTGGAATCTGAGAGGAGCCACAAATTTCCTTCCACCCAGCGTTCCCCCAAGTCTCCCGATAAAAATGATACCTCACTTGTGTGGGTAGGCCTAGCGCCCGCGACAAGAAACGCCCCAAAGCACAACGTGGACACATCCACATTTTTGGAAGAAAACAGAGGTATTTTTTGTGAAGTGCCTACCTGTAGATTTTGGCCTCTAGCTCAGCCGGCACCTAGGGAAACCTACCAAACCTGTGCATTTCTGAAAACTAGAGACCTAGGGGAATCCAAGATGGGGTGACTTGCGGGGCTCGGACCAGGTTCTGTTACCCAGAATCCTTTGCAAACCTCAAAATTTGGCCAAAAAAACACATTTTCCTCAAATTTCTGTGGCAGAAAGTTCTGGAATCTGAGAGGAGCCACAAATTTCCTTCCACCCAGCGTTCCCCCAAGTCTCCCGATAAAAATGATACCTCACTTGTGTGGGTAGGCCTAGCGCCCGCAACAGGAAACGCCCCAAAGCGCAAAGTGGACACATCCAAATTTTTGGAAGAAAACAGAGGTATTTTTTGTGAAGTGCCTACCTGTAGATTTTGGCCTCTAGCTCAGCCGGCACCTAGGGAAACCTACCAAACCTGTGCATTTCTGACAACTAGAGACCTAGGGGAATCCAAGGAGGGGTGACTTGTGGGGCTCGGACCAGGTTCTGTTACCCAGAATCCTTTGCAAACCCCAAAATGTGGCTAAAAAACCACATGTTCCTCACATTTCTGTGGCAGAAAGTTCTGGAATCTGAGAGGAGCCACAAATTTCCTTCCACCCAGCGTTCCCCCAAGTCGCCAGATCAAAATGATACCTCACTTGTGTGGGTAGGCCTAGCGCCCGCGACAGGAAACGCCCCAAAGCACAACGTGGACACATCCAAATTTTTGAGAGAAAACAGAGGTGTTTTTTGCGAAGTGCCTACCTGTAGATTTTGGCCTCTAGCTCAGCCGGCACCTAGGGAAACCTACCAAACCTGTGCATTTCTGAAAGCTAGAGACGTAGGGGAATCCAAGATGGGGTGACTTGCGGGGCTCGGACCAGGTTCTGTTACCCAGAATCCTTTGCAAACCTCAAAATTTGGCCTAAAAAACACATGTTCCTCACATTTCTGTGGCAGAAAGTTCTGGAATCTGAGAGGAGCCACAAATTTCCTTCGACGCAGCGTTCCCCCAAGACTCCCGATAAAAATGATACCTCACTTGTGTGGGTAGGCCTAGCGCCCGCGACAGGAAACGCCCCAAAGCGCAACGTGGACACATCCAAATTTTTGGAAGAAAACAGAGGTGTTTTTTGCGAAGTGCCTTCCTGTAGATTTTGGCCTCTAGCTAAGCCGGCACCTATGGAAACCTACCAAACCTGTGCATTTCTGAAAACTAGAGACCTAGGAGAATCCAAGGAGGGATGAGTCGCGGGGCTCGGACCAGGTTCTGTTACCCAGAATCCTTTGCAAACCTCAAAATTTGGCTAAAAAAACACATGTTTCTCACATTTCTTTGGCAGAAAGTTCTGGAATCTGAGAGGAGCCACAAATTTCCTTCCACCCAGCGTTCCCCCAAGTCTCCCGATAAAAATGATACCTTACTTGTGTGGGTAGGCCTAGCGCCCGCGACAGGAAACACCCCAAAGCGCAACGTGGACACATCCAAATTTTTGGAAGAAAACAGAGGTGTTTTTTGCGAAGTGCCTACCTGTAGATTTTGGCCTCTAGCTCAGCCGGCACCTAGGGAAACCTACCAAACCTGTGCATTTCTGAAAACTAGAGACCTATGGGAATCTAAGGAGGGGTGACTTGCGGGGCTCGGACCAGGTTCTGTTACCCAGAATCCTTTGCAAACCTCAAAATGTGGCTAAAAAAACACATGTTCCTCACATTTCTGTGGCAGAAAGTTCTGGAATCTGAGAGGAGCCACAAATTTCCTTCCACCCAGTGTTCCCCCAAGTCGCCCGATCGAAATGATACCTCACTTGTGTGGGTAGGCCTAGCGCCCGCGACAGGAAACGCCCCAAAGCACAACGTGGACACATCCACATTTTTGGAAGAAAACAGAGGTGTTTTTTGCGAAGTGCCTACCTGTAGATTTAGGCCTCTAGCTCAGCCGGCACCTAGGGAAACCTACCAAACCTGTGCATTTCTGAAAACTAGAGACCTATGGGAATCTAAGGAGGGGTGACTTGCGGGGCTCGGACCAGGTTCTGTTACCCAGAATCCTTTGCAAACCTCAAAATGTGGCTAAAAAAACACATGTTCCTCACATTTCTGTGGCAGAAAGTTCTGGAATCTGAGAGGAGCCACACATTTCCTTCCACCCAGTGTTCCCCCAAGTCGCCCGATCGAAATGATACCTCACTTCTGTGGGTAGGCCTAGCACCCGCGACAGGAAACGCCCCAAAGCACAACGTGGACACATCCAGATTTTTGGAAGAAAACAGAGGTGTTTTTTGCGAAGTGCCTACCTGTAGATTTTGGCCTCTAGCTCAGCTGGCACCTAGGGAAACCTACCAAACCTGTGCATTTCTGAAAACTAGAGACGTAGGGGAATCCAAGATGGGGTGACTTGCGGGGCTCGGACCAGGTTCTGTTACCCAGAATCCTTTGCAAACCTCAAAATTTGGCTAAAAAAACACATGATCCTCACATTTCTGTGGCAGAAAGTTCTGGAATCTGAGAGGAGCCACAAATTTCCTTCCACCCAGCGTTCCCCGAAGTCTCCCGATAAAAATGATACCTCACTTGTGTGGGTAGGCCTAGCGCCCGCGACAGGAAACGCCCCAAAGCGCAACATGGACACATCCAAATTTTTGGAAGAAAACAGAGGTGTTTTTTGCGAAGTGCCTACCTGTAGGTTTTGGCCTCTAGCTCAGCCGGCACCTATGGAAACCTACCAAACCTGTGCATTTCTGAAAACTAGAGACCTAGGGGAATCCAAGGAGGGGTGACTTGTGGGGCTTGGACCAGGTTCTGTTACCCAGAATCCTTTGCAAACCTCAAAATTTGGCTAAAAAAACACATGTTCCTCACATTTCTGTGGCAGAAAGTTCTGGAATCTGAGAGGTTCCACAAATTTCCTTCCACCCAGCGTCCCCCCAAGTCTCCCGATAAAAATGATACCTCACTTGTGTGGGTAGGCCTAGCGCCCGCGACAGGAAACACCCCAAAGCGCAATGTGGACACATACAAATTTTTGGAATAAACAGAGGTGTTTTTTGCGAAGTGCATACCTGTAGATTTTGGCCTCAAGCTCTGCTGGCACCTAGGGAAACCTACCAAACCTGTGCATTTCTGAAAACTAGAGACCTAGGGGAATCCAAGGAGTGGTTACTTGCGGGGCTCGGACCATGTTCTGTTACCCAGAATCCTTTGCAAACCTCAAAATTTGGCTAAAAAAACACATGTTCCTCACATTTCTGTGGCAGAAAGTTCTGGAATCTGAGAGGAGCCACAAATTTCCTTCCACCCAGCGTTCCCCGAAGTCTCCCGATAAAAATTATACCTCACTTGTGTGGGTAGGCCTAGTGCCCGCGACAGGAAACGCCCCAAAGCGCAACGTGGACACATCCAAATTTTTGGAAGAAAACAGAGGTATTTTTTGTGAAATGCCTACCTGTAGATTTTGGCCTCTAGCTCAGCCGGGTACCTAGGGAAACCTACCAAACCTGTGCATTTATGACAACTAGAGACCTAGGGGAATCCAAGGAGGTGTGACTTGCGGGGCTCGGACCAGGTTCTGTTACCCAGAATCCTTTGCAAACCTCAAAATGTGGCTAAAAAAACACATGTTCCTCACATTTCTGTGGCAGAAAGTTCTGGAATCTGAGAGAGCCACAAATTTCCTTCCACACAGTGTTCCCCCAAGTCTCCCGATAAAAATGATACCTCACTTGTGTGGGTAGGCCTAGCGCCCGCGACAGGAAACGCCCCAAAGCACAACGTGGACACATCCAAATTTTGGAAGAAAACAGAGGTGTTTTTTGCTAAGTGCCTACCTGTAGATTTTGGCCTCTAGCTCAGCCGCACCTAGGGAAACCTACCAAACCTGTGCATTTCTGAAAACTAGAGACCAAGGGGAATCCAAGATGGGGTGACTTGCGGGGCTCGGACCAGGTTCTGTTACCCAGAATCCTTTGCAAACCTCAAAATTTGGCTAAAAAAACACATGTTCCTCACATTTCTGTGGCAGAAAGTTCTGGAATCTGAGAGGAGCCACAAATTTCCTTCCACCCAGCGTCCCCCAAGTCTCCCGATAAAAATGATACCTCACTTGTGTGGGTAGGCCTAGCGCCCGCGACAGGAAACGCCCCAAAGCGCAACGTGGACACATACACATTTTTGGAATAAACAGAGGTGTTTTTTGCGAAGTGCATACCTGTAGATTTTGGCCTCTAGCTCAGCCGGCACCTATGGAAACCTACCAAACCTGTGCATTTCTGAAAACTAGAGACCTATGGGAATCTAAGGAGGGGTGACTTGCGGGGCTCGGACCAGGTTCTGTTACCCAGAATCCTTTGCAAACCTCAAAATGTGGCTAAAAAACACATGTTCCTCACATTTCTGTGGCAGAAAGTTCTGGAATCTGAGAGGAGCCACAAATTTCCTTCCACCCAGTGTTCCCCCAAGTCGCCCGATCGAAATGATACCTCACTTCTGTGGGTAGGCCTAGCGCCCGCGACAGGAAACGCCCCAAAGCACAACGTGGACACATCCACATTTTTGGAAGAAAACAGAGGTGTTTTTTGCGAAGTGCCTACCTGTAGATTTTGGCCTCTAGCTCAGCCGGCACCTAGGGAAACCTACCAAACCTGTGCATTTCTGAAAACTAGAGACGTAGGGAATCCAAGATGGGGTGACTTGCGGGGCTCGGACCAGG
This sequence comes from Pleurodeles waltl, assembly GCF_031143425.1. NCBI lineage: Eukaryota > Metazoa > Chordata > Amphibia > Caudata > Salamandridae > Pleurodeles > Pleurodeles waltl. The sequence continues at coordinate 156,136 of NW_027149999.1, forward strand.
TTCTGTTACCCAGAATCCTTTGCAAACCTCAAAATTGGCTAAAAAAACACATGATCCTCACATTTCTGTGGCAGAAAGTTCTGGAATCTGAGAGGAGCCACAAATTTCCTTCCACCCAGCGTTCCCCCAAGTCTCCCGATAAAAATGATACCTCACTTGTGTGGGTAGGCCTAGCGCCCGCGACAGGAAACGCCCCAAAGCGCAACGTGGACACATCCAAATTTTTGGAAGAAAACAGAGGTGTTTTTTGCGAAGTGCCTACCTGTAGGTTTTGGCCTCTAGCTCAGCCGGCACCTATGGAAACCTACCAAACCTGTGCATTTCTGAAAACTAGGGACCTAGGGGAATCCAAAGAGGGGTGACTTGTGGGGCTCGGACCAGTTCTGTTACCCAGAATCCTTTGCAAACCTCAAAATTTGGCTACAAAAACACATGTTCCTCACATTTCTGTGGCAGAAAGTTCTGGAATCTGAGAGGTTCCACAAATTTCCTTCCACCCAGCGTCCCCCCAAGTCTCCCGATAAAAATGATACCTCACTTGTGTGGGTAGGCCTAGCCTCCGCGACAGGAAACACCCCAAAGCGCAACGTGGACACATACAAATTTTTGGAATAAACAGAGGTGTTTTTTGCGAAGTGCATACCTGTAGATTTTGGCCTCAAGCTCTGCTGGCACCTAGGGAAACCTACCAAACCTGTGCATTTCTGAAAACTAGAGACCTAGGGGAATCCAAGGAGGGGTTACTTGCGGGGCTCGGACCATGTTCTGTTACCCAGAATCCTTTGCAAACCTCAAAATTTGGCTAAAAAAACACATGTTCCTCACATTTCTGTGGCAGAAAGTTCTGGAATCTGAGAGGAGCCACAAATTTCCTTCCACCCAGCGTTCCACAAAGTCTCCCGATAAAAATTATACCTCACTTGTGTGGGTAGGCCTAGTGCCCGCGACAGAAACGCCCCAAAGCGCAACGTGGACACATCCAAATTTTTGGAAGAAAACAGAGGTATTTTTTGTGAAATGCCTACCTGTAGATTTTGGCCTCTAGCTCAGCCGGTACCTAGGGAAACCTACCAAACCTGTGCATTTATGAAACTAGAGACCTAGGGGAATCCAAGGAGGGGTGACTTGCGGGGCTCGGACCAGGTTCTGTTACCCAGAATCCTTTGCAAACCTCAAAATGTGGCTAAAAAAACACATGTTCCTCACATTTCTGTGGCAGAAAGTTCTGGAATCTGAGAAAGCCACAAATTTCCTTCCACACAGCGTTCCCCCAAGTCTCCCGATAAAAATGATACCTCACTTGTGTGGGTAGGCCTAGCGCCTGCGACAGGAAACGCCCCAAAGCACAACGTGGACACATCCAAATTTTTGGAAGAAAACAGAGGTGTTTTTTGCTAAGTGCCTACCTGTAGATTTTGGCCTCTTAGCTCAGCCGGCACCTAGGGAAACCTACCAAACCTGTGCATTTCTGAAAACTAGAGACCAAGGGGAATCCAAGATGGGGTGACTTGCGGGGCTCGGACCAGGTTCTGTTACCCAGAATCCTTTGCAAACCTCAAAATTTGGCTAAAAAAACACATGTTCCTCACATTTCTGTGGCAGAAAGTTCTGGAATCTGAGAGGAGCCACAAATTTCCTTCCACCCAGCGTCCCCCCAAGTCTCCCGATAAAAATGATACCTCACTTGTGTGGGTAGGCCTAGCGCCCGCGACAGGAAACGCCCCAAAGCGCAATGTGGACACTTACACATTTTTGGAATAAACAGAGGTGTTTTTTGCGAAGTGCATACCTGTAGATTTTGGCCTCTAGCTCTGCCGGCACCTAGGGAAACCTACCAAACCTGTGCATTTCTGAAAACTAGAGACCTAGGGAATCCAAGGAGTGGTGACTTGCGCGGCTCGGACCAGGTTTTGTTACCCAGAATCCTTTGCAAACCTCAAAATGTGGCTAAAAAAACAAATGTTCCTCACATTTCTGTGGCAGAAAGTTCTTGAATCTGAGAGGAGCCACAAATTTCCTTCCACCCAGTGTTCCCCCAAGTCTCCCGATAAAAATGATACCTCACTTGTGTGGGTAGGCCTAGTGCCCCGCGACAGGAAACGCCCCAAAGCACAGCGTGGACACATCCACATTTTTGGAAGAAAACAGGTGTTTTTGCGAAGTGCCTACCTGTAGATTTTGGCCTCTAGCTCAGCCGGCACCTAGCGAAACCTACCAAACCTGTGCATTTCTGAAATCTAGAGACGTAAGGGAATCCAAGATGGGGTGACTTGCGGGGCTCGGACCAGGTTCTGTTTCGCAGAATCATTTGCAAACCTCAAAATTTGGCTAAAAAAACACATGTTCCTCAAATTTCTGTGGCAGAAAGTTCTGGAATCTGAGAGGAGCCACAAATTTCCTTCCACCCAGCTTTCCCCCAAGTCTCCCCATAAAAATGATACCTCACTTGTGTGGGTAGGCCTAGTGCCCGCGACAGGAAACGCCCCAAAGCGCAGCGTGGACACTTCCAAATTTTTGGAAGAAAACAGAGGTATTTTTTTTTAAGTGCCTACCTGTAGATTCTGGCCTCTAGCTCAGCCGGCACCTAGGGAAACCTACCAAACCTGTGCATTTCTGAAAACTAGAGACCTATGGGAATCTAAGGAGGGGTGACTTGCGAGGCTCGACCAGGTTCTGTTACCCAGAATCCTTTGCAAACCTCAAAATGTGGCTAAAAAAACACATGTTCCTCACATTTCTGTGGCAGAAAGTTCTGGAATCTGAGAGCAGCCACAAATTTCCTTCCACCCAGCGTTCCCCCAAGTCTCCTGATAAAAATTATACCTCACTTGTGTGGGTAGGCCTAGCGCCAGCGACAGGAAACGCACCAAAGCGCAACGTGGACACATTCAAATTTTTGGAAGAAAACAGAGGTGTTTTTTGCGACGTGCCTACCTGTAGATTTTGGCCTCTAGCTCAGCCGGCACCTAGAGAAACCTACCAAATCTGTGCATTTCTGAAAACTAGAGACCTAGGGGAGTCCAAGATGGGGTTACTTGCGGGGCTCGGACCAGGTTCTGTTACCCAGAATCCTTTGCAAACTTCAAAATTTGGTTAAAAAAACCCATGTTCCTCAAATTTCTGTGGCAGAAAGTTCTGGAATCTGAGAGGAGCCACAAATTTCCTTCCACCCAGCGTTCCCCCAAGTCTCCCCGATAAAAATGATACCTCACTTGTGTGGGTAGGCCTAGCGCCCGCGACAGGAAACGCCCCAAAGCGCAACGTGGACACATCCAAATTTTTGGAAGAAAACAGAGGTGTTTTTTGCGAAGTGCCTACCTGTAGATTTTGGCCTCTAGCTCAGCCGGCACTAGGGAAACCTACCAAACCTGTGCATTTCTGAAACTAGAGACCTAGAAGAATCCAAGGAGGGGTGACTTGCGGGGCTCGGACCAGGTTCTGTTACCCAGAATCCTTTGCAAACCTCAAAATGTGGCTTAAAAAACACATGTTCCTCACATTTCTGTGGCAGAAAGTTCTGGAATCTGAGAGGAGCCACAAATTTCCTTCCACCCAGCGTTCCCCCAAGTCTCCCGATAAAAATGATACCTCACTTGTGTGGGTAGGCATAGCGCCAGCGACAGGAAACGCACCAAAGCGCAACGTGGACACATCCAAATTTTTGGAATAAACAGAGGTGTTTTTTGCGAAGGGCATACCTGTAGATTTTGGCCTCTAGCTCAGCCGGCACCTAGGAAACCTACCAAACCTGTGCATTTCTGAAAACTAGAGACCTAGGGGAATCCAAGGAGGGGTGACTTGCGGGGCTCGGACCAGGTTCTGTTACCCAGAATCCTTTGCAAACCTCAACATTTGGCTAAAAAAACACATGTTCCTCAAATTTCTGCGGCAGAAAGTTCTGGAATCTGAGAGGAGCCACAAATTTCCTTCCACCCAGCGTTCCCCCAAGTCTCCCGATCAAAATGATACCTCACTTGTGTGGGTAGGCCTAGCGCCCGTGACAGGAAACGCCCCCAAAGCGCAACGTGGACACATCCAAATTTTTGGAAGAAAACAGAGGTGTTTTTTACGAAGTGCCTACCTGTAGATTTTGGCCTCTAGCTCAGCCGGCACCTAGGGAAACCTACAAACCTGTGCATTTCTGAAAACTAGAGACCTAGGGGAATCCAAGGAGGGGTGACTTGCGGGGCTCGGACCAGGTTCTGTTACCCAGAATCCTTTGCAAACCTCAAAATTTGGCTAAAAAAACACATGTTTCTCACATTTCTTTGGCAGAAAGTTCTGGAATCTGAGAGGAGCCACAAATTTCCTTCCACCCAGCGTTCCCCCAAGTCTCCCGATAAAAATCATACCTCACTTGTGTGGGAAGGCCTAGCGCCCGCGTCAGGAAACACTCCAAAGCGCAACGTGGACACATCCAAATTTTTGGAAGAAAACAGAGGTCTTTTTTGCGAAGTGCCTACCTGTAGATTTTGGCCTCTAGCTCAGCCGGCACCTAGGGAAACCTACCTAACCTGTGCATTTCTGAAAACTAGAGACCTAGGGGAATCTAAGGAGGGGTGACTTGCGGGGCTCAGACCAGGTTCTGTTACCCAGAATCCTTTGCAAACCTCAAAATGTGGCTAAAAAAACACATGTTCCTCACATTTCTGTGGCAGAAAGTTCTGGAATCTGAGAGGAGCCACAAATTTCCTTCCACCCAGCGTTCCCCCAAGTCTCAGGATAAAAATGATACCTCACTTGTGTGGGTAGGCCTAGCGCCCGCGACAGGAAACGCCCCAAAGCGCAACGTGGACACATCCAAATTTTTGGAAGAAAACAGAGGTGTTTTTTGCGAAGTGCCTACCTGTAGATTTTGGCCTCTAGCTCAGCCGGCACCTAGGGAAACCTACCAAACCTGTGCATTTCTGAAAACTAGAGAACTAGGGGATTCCAAGATGGGGTGTCTTGCGGGGCTCGGACCAGGTTCTGTTACCCAGAATCCTTTGCAAACCTCAAAATTTGGCTAAAAAAAACACATGTCCCTCACATTTCTGTGGCAGAAAGTTCTGGAATCTGAGAGGA